>NC_057798.1:74164392-74378922 GCF_018294505.1 Triticum aestivum
CTCGGAGGCTTAGCTATAGTCCAGTACTCGCCTAAGTGTTTAAAATCCTACCGAGTGGAGAGCAAACCTCCCACTCGGGGGCTTAGCTGCAGTCCAGTACTCGCCTAAGTATTTGAAAATCCTACCGAGTGGAGAGCAAACCTCCCACTTGGAGGCTTAGCTGCAGTCCAGTACTCGCCTAAGTGTTTAAAATCCTACCGAGTGGAGAGCAAACCTCCCACTCGGAGGCTTAGCTGCAGCCCAGTACTCGCCTAAGTATTTGAAAATCCTACCGAGTGGGGAGCAAACTTCCCACTCGGAAGCCTAGCTGCAGTCCAAAGCGCTCGCCTAAGTATGAAATCCAACATGCGCTCTGCAAGGACGACGAGGTGCAGGTCTACTGGTGCCTTCTCCTTCAAAGCTACGCCACAAATACAATGTGCGCACTGCAAGGACGACGAGGTATAGGTCGACTGCTACCTTACCCTTCGGAGCTACGCCACAAATACATTGTGCGCTCTGCAAGGACGATGAGGTGCAGGTCGACTGCTACCTTCTCCTTCGGAGCTATGCCACAAATACAACATGCGCTCCATCCCGATCCGCAAGGACGCAGGTCGACTGCAATCTATGCTCCATCCCTACCTACAAGAGCGATGAGGTGCAGGTCGACTGGACTCTCCACCTCAGAACTGCGTCACAAGCACTAAAGTATATTCCGAGTGAAGAACAAAGTTCGCTCGAAGGCAAATGCAAGCATATTCAACGATAAGCCAAGTTCAGATAACATCCTACAGATTCAGAAGTGCTCAGGCATCAAGCCTGTAAAAGTTTATCGGTTACGAAACCACTCGGCATTCCGAGGCAAATTTAAGGTGAAGCATAGAAGTTTTTTCTTACTCCTCTGGTGGAGGACTGGAAGGCGCGACAAACTGGTCCAGGTCGATTCCATCGGCAATCTGAGTGGCAGCAGCAATGAAGGTCTCCATGAAAGATTGGAAGTAATGCTTCCTGGTATTGGCCACTTTGAGGGACACCAGCTTGTCCTCTCGCGCATCCTTGTAGTGAACATGGACCAGGGACAGAGCAACATCAGCACCACACCTGGCAGAAGACTTCTTCCATTCTTGCACTCGACCTGGAACTTCATTCAGTCGAGTCATTAGAGACTCGAGGTCATTTTGAAGCGTCTCTCCCAGCCAGAGTGTCGAGATGATTCGCAATGCCGCAACCTTCAGTCGAGCAAGGTAGTCAACCACACTAGCAACACGGGACTCCAGTCGGAGCATGTTCATGGCAGTTTCATCCTTCACAGGAGAATTAATGGGATCCAAGCCTGTCTCCACTCGGCTGGTCTCCTCCTCGAAGTTTTGGCAGAATTTTGTAAACACAATTCAAAGATAAACCAGCAGTTCTACGATGAGTCGACGATAACAAGTCACTCGAGTAGGAGAGATTACCCTCAAGCATGATGAATAACTTCTTGGCAAGCCCCCCCCCCCCCAGATAGACCTCCAGATCGTTCTTCTTCCCCGCCAGTTCACTAGCCTTGTCACTCAGAGCTATCTTGTCATTCTTCAGACGGCTGACCTCCTTGTTGGCCGCGTCGAGAGCAGCTTTCAGATTGGTGTTCTCCTCTTCCAGTTTACCGACTGAAGCCAGTTTTTCTTCCGCAAGTTTCGTTTTGTCCAAAGCCGCCTTCTGCGCCTCGGCAAGGTCATGGTCCTTCTTCTTCAGAGCCTCCTTCATTTTATCTGCAAAATGACAATGAGATCAGAATTAGGAATGAGCAGAAAGATAAGACAGTTGTCAAGTTCTCACCAATCATACCTTTTGCTTCGTCCTTCGCCTTCTGAAAGTTCTCCTGAACTAGCTTCAAGTCAAGGTCGAGCTAGATATGTTTGTTTTCCAACTCAGTATAGCGAGCCACAAGCTCGCAAGATTTCTGCGAAGAGTCAGTCGACAGACAGAGGTTGCTTCTGAGTGACTAAGAGAAAAACCGTAACATTTCTAAGACTATAGTCGAATCAAAATATTCAACAGTAGTCTTGGGGACTACACCCAGTGGGTGCACTCAGCGTGGGCCCACTGGTTCTCCCGACTTGGTCCGATAAGTCGGCCGAAAAGAGACAAAGAGGTTATGATCCTAAAACTATAGATCTATAGCTAACTACCAGCAGTCAGCCTTGGTCTCATCATGATCTACCAAAAAAATAGGTTCTTCAGACTACAGTCGACTGCCAGCAGTCCACCATAGTCTCGGGGACTACACCCAGTGGGTGCACTCAGCGTGCCCCCACCGGTTCCAAGATTCCATTCGACATGGTCCGTGAGGGAGTCCTCGACTAGGGGGTGTCCGGATAGCCGAACTATCATCATCGGCCGGACTCCAAGACTATGAAAATACAAGATTGAAGACTCCGTCCCGTGTCCGTATGGGACTTTCCTTGGCGTAGAAGGCAAGCTTGGCAATACGGATATGTAGATCTCCTACCATTGTAACTGACTCTGTGTAACCCTAGCCCTCTCCGGAATCTATATAAACCGGATGGCTTTAGTACATAGGAGGAACAACAATCATACCATAGGCTAGCTTCTAGGGTTTAGCCTCCTTGATCTCGTGGTAGATCTACTCTTGTAATACCCACATCATCAATATCAATCAAGCAGGACGTAGGGTTTTACCTCCATCAAGAGGGCCCGAACCTAGGTAAAACATCGTGTCCCTTGTCTCCTATCACCATCCGCCTAGACGCATAGTTCGGGACCCCCTACCCGAGATCCGCCGGTTTTGACACCGACATTGGTGCTTTCATTGAGAGTTCCTTTGTGTCGTCACTGATAGGCTCGATGGCTTCTTCGATCATCAACAACGACGCAGTCCAGGGTGAGACCTTCCTTCCCGGACAGATCTTCGTATTCGGCGGCTTTGCATTGCGGGCCAATTCGCTTGGCCATCTGGAGCAGATCGAAAGCTACGCCCCTGGCCGTCAGGTCAGATTTGAAAGTTTGAACTTCACGGCTAACATCCGCGGGGACTTGATCTTCGATGGATTCGAGCCACAGCCGAGCGCGCCGCACTGTCACGACAGGCATGATTTAGCTCTGCAGCCGGACAGTACCCTGGAGGCCGCACACGAGTCCGCTCTGATCTTCAATTCGGAGCCGGCTGCGCAGATCGAGGACGGGTGGCTAGACACCGCCTCGAGGGCTGCAACCTCTATGGCGATAGAGCCGAACACTGACCTTGTCCCTCATGAAGCTTGTGACTCCGAGGTGCCGGACTCCTCGCCGGACTCCGAACCTCCCGTGCCCCCTCCAATCGAATCCGATTGGGCGCCGATCATGGAGTTCACCGCTACGGACATCTTTCAACACTCACCTTTCGGCGACATCTTGAATTCACTAAAGTATCTCTCGTTATCAGGAGAGCCCTGGCCGGACTGCGGTCAAGATGGTTGGGATGCGGACGACGAAGAAATTCAAAGCCCACCCACCACCCACTTAGTAGCCACTGTCGATGATCTAACCGACATGCTAGACTTCGACTCCAAAGACATCGACCGTATGGACGATGATGCCGGAGATGACCAAGAACTAGCGCCTACTGGGCACTGGAAAGCCACCTCAACTCACGATGTATACATGGTGGATGCGCCAAAATGAAGCGATAACAAGGAACAACGGGACGTGGTGAAGGACAACTCCCCCGACAAACAACCAAAACGGCGACGCAAGCGCCGCCCGAAGTCCCGCCTCGATAACAACAACACCCATACTGACCTGGCCTTAGAGCTGAGCGAAGCAGTGGGCGACGAACATGCCACCAAGCAACCATCCAAATAGGATGAATTGGACAAGCAACCCATCCCCGGCGAAAACAACAGTCCAAACGATCTCACGCCGGACACATCACCAGAGCATAAGAACCTTCATAAAAGGCTCGTCGCCACTGCAAGAAGTTTGAAGAAGCAAAAGCGGAAGCTCAAAACAGTAGAGGACACACTCAGAATGAGATGGAGCAAAGTTCTCAATACCGCAGATAAATGCGGTGATAATCACTAGGCAAAGAGCTACCCAAAGCGCAAGCTGCTGCCCAAATTTGACGAGGAGGCCGTGGAGCCCTCACAGTCAAAAAAAAGAGGCCGCCTGGCCGGATAGACGACCAGATGACAGGCTAAGAGCGGCAAGCGGCACCGCACACAAGCCGGGACACGATCCACATAAGGATCCTCGCAAAAAGGATGTCCCGGTCAGGTCCATCTATGGGCCAAAAAAGAAGACTCCAGGGAACAACACAACCCGCCGAGTGTTTGAAGATAACGGCACACCTAAATACAGGGGCGCCGCACACCCACTATGTTTCACCGATGAGGTACTAGATCATGAATTTCCAGCGGGATTCAAACCCGTAAACGTAGAGGCATATGACGGAACAACAGACCCCGGAGTCTGGATGGAGGATTATATCCTACACATACATATGGCCAGAGGAGACGACCTCCATGCCATAAAATACCTACCCCTCAAGCTCAAAGGGCCAGCTCGACATTGGCTCAAAAGCCTCCTGGAAAATACCATTGGAAGTTGGGAAGAGCTCGAGGATGCGTTTCGAGCAAATTTTCAGGGGACTTATGTCCGCCCTCCGGATGCAGACGATCTAAGTCACATAAGTCAACAGCCCGGAGAGTCAGCACGCAAATTCTGGAATAGGTTCCTCACCAAAAAGAACCAAATAGTCGACTGTCCGGACGCCGAAGCCTTAGCAGCTTAAAGGACCAAATAGTCGACTGTCCGGACTCCTAGACGAATGGCTCGCCAGACACCTCGGCCAGGAAAAACCAAGAACAATGGCCGCACTAACAAGCCTCATGACCCGCTTTTGCGCGGGGGAAGACAGCTGGCTGGCAAGATGCAGCACCAGTGACCCGAGTACATCTGAAGTCAGGGATGGAAATGGGAAATCACGACGCAGAAAAGATCAGCACCGGAATAAGGAAAATGGCCCAAATAGCACGGCGGTCAACGCCGGATTCAAAAGCTCTCGGCCGAATAATAAAACACTGCCCCTCAAGGAAAACAGTGATGAGCTATCCAACCTAAACAAAATCTTGGATAGGATATGTCAAATACATAGTACCCCCGGGAAGCCTGCAAACCATACCCACAGAGATTGTTGGGTCTTCAAGCAGTCCGGCCGACTTAACGCCGAACGCAAGGGGCTCGACACACCAAGTGAAGACGACGAACCCCACAAGTAGCACGCCGGAAAACAGAAGACTTTCCCACTAGAAGTCAAAACAGTAAACTCACTTCATGTGATAACACAGAAAAATAGTGCGGCACCTGCTAAAACACGCGCCGCACGAACAGCCTTTTCGGCTTTTAGCTCTTCTGCTGCCTTCGAGGCAGCCGCATCACTTTTCCTGGCTTGCTCCTTGGCTTGAGCAAGCTCTGCTCGAAGGTCTTCCACAGCAGCGGCACCATCTGCATCAAGCATACATATTGTAAGAAACGGGCATCAGCTCCCTTACTCGGTGACTGTGGAGCAACCATTTTCCTTGTGACTCGTCAAATCGTTTATTGACCAGCGCGATGTCTGCATCCGCAATGTCGAGTTGCCACTTCAGCTCGGCAGCTCCATCAGTTTGGCTGGCCACCGATCGTTCCACCACCTGCATGGGAAAGGCAACATTCTATAACTGAGATAATGATCCTCGGCACGCTGTCACTTTCGACAGCATACCAAGTCTCAGGGGCTACTATCTATACAGGGCGCACTCCTTGTGCAAAACTGTCAAAAGGTATGTCATTTTTTGCATACCTCAAACCCCGTCAGTAAACTTCTGACAACCTCATACAACCCGCTCTTGGCGGATGAGATCCTTTCAATCACCATACTCATTAATGTGCGGTGATCTTCTGAGATAGACGCCCTCTCGAGCAAATCGTGCAGCTCCACCGGCCGTACTCCAGTGGGTGCCGAACTCCTCGTCCCCGCCGGACTCGGGAAGACCCTCCATGACGACACCTCAAGGTCGTCCACCCCGCCTGACGGGGCGGCAGATGGAGGCGTTTCGCTCTCCATCATCTCCGGACAAAGGTCCCCCAAAGATGAGCTCTGCTGAGAAGGGCTGAGATCCGAACTACAAGGTGAAAACTTCGGTTAACCTTAGAAATAAAGTAGGGATGTCCCCTATTACAAACCCCCCTTTTTTACTTACGGCTCGCTGGAGGGCTGATTCCTTTGGGGAGACTGTGCGGCCGGGGCTCTTCCCGGCACGGGACCTTCCGGTGATTTCCTTCCCCGCTTTGAGGTCTTGGCCTCCGGGTCTTCGGAAGCCGTCCTCTTCTTCCCCTGGAGGGAGGGACCCTCGATTCCCCCCTTACTGCAAGCCTCCTTGGCAGAGGTGGTAGTTTCCCTGTGCTCCCCTTTGCCCTCCTTCGAAGGTGCAACCTCCAACATTTTAATTAACACGGGATCCGGCGTGGTCTCAGGGAGGGGGGCCGGACACCGTATCAATTTTGCTTGCGCTATCCACTCCTGTTCAAGGGATAGCTGGTTAAAAGGCAAACCCATGATGAATAAATGGACAATGTGTCCGGACATAGGGCTACTTACTTGAGTATCCGGGCGATTGCAGCTTAGGCCAGCATCCTCGGTCAAGTCCGGACGCATCTCTTGTGATCCGAAGAACAGTTCATACATCTCCACGGGTGTCAAACCCATGAAGTGTTGGAGAGCTCGTGGTCCCTCCGGATTAAATTCCCACAGGCGGAGGGGGCGACGTTTGCAGGGCAGAAGGCGCCGAATTACCATAACCTGCGTCACTACGACCAGATTGATCTCCCCTTCCTGGAGGTCTCGAATCCGACCCTGCAACTGGGGTACGTCTTTGGACGGCCCCCAGTCAAGCCCTTTGTTGACCCATGACGTCAGCCGATGTGGAGGGACCGAGCTAAAGACGGGCGGCAGCCTCTGCCTGCTGCCCCTGGGAGCGGTGATATAGAACCACTCCTGTTGCCACAAATCGAGCTCCTCCTGAAAAAAGCCCTTGGGCCATGGAGCATCTGCCCTCTTGTTTATAACCGCCCCATCGCACTCTTCTTGACGCCCCGCGATCATCTTCGGCTCCACGTTGAAGATTTTGAGCCACAAGCCGAAGTGAGGGATAGTGCGGAGGAAGGCTTCGCAGACGACAATGAATGATGAGATGTGGAGGATGGACTCCAGAGCCAAGTCATGAAATTCCAGCCCATAATAAAACATGAGCCCCCTCACGAAGGGATCCATTGGGAAGCCTAAACCCCGACGGAGGTGAGATACGAACACGACACTCTCGCCGGGCTCGGGAGTAGGAATAACTTGCCCTTGGGAAGGCAACCTATGCGAGATCTCGTACGTTAAGTACCTGGCGTCTCTCAGCTTGAGCACGTCCTCTTCCGTGACAGAGGAGGGCATCCACGGCCTCGTAGGCCGGAGCCGGACATTGTTGAAGGTCGAAAGTACCCGAATCTGGAGCCTTGTGTGTTGGAACTCGGGGCGAGGGGCGGATTCGATTGAGGGTTGAAGAAAAAGAACGGGCCTTGGTCTCATTATAAAGAGGGAGAATACGAAGATCCGTCCCCGTGACCGTTTGGAACCCGCCTTCGATGGAGGGGGCGTGGCAATGGGCGCGGTTGGGTTACCCACGTCCGTATTAATGGGAATCCCAGGATAAGGGGAACACGATCTCTGCTTCGACAAGACGTGCCAAGGAAACCGCTTCGCTAAATGCGCTGAGGTGGTACAATAAAAACAATTCGAGTTAAGGCTTGGTAGTGGTGTGACATCATGCCACAAAATGCGTTAGCAGATTGAACTTGTGTAAATATTATTCTCTCTATGGTGGTGTGTGGAATTTATTTTGCAGAGCCGGACACTATCCTGGTGTTCACAATCTTCTATAAATTATCTGGAGAAGGAACCCGCCTTGCAACGCCGAAGACAATATGCGCGCCGGACTCGTCGTCATTGAAGCCTGGTTCAGGGGCTACCGAGGGAGTCCTGGACTAGGGGGTGTCCGGATAGCCGAACTATCATCATCGGCCAGACTCCAAGACTATGAAGATACAAGATTGAAGACTTCGTCCCGTGTCCGGATGGGACTTTCCTTGGCATAGAAGGCAAGCTTGGCAATACGGATATGTAGATTTCCTACCATTGTAACCGACTCTGTGTAACCCTAGCCCTCTCCGGTGTCTATATAAACCGGATGGCTTTAGTCCATAGGACGAACAACAATCATACCATAGGCTAGCTTCTAGGGTTTAGCCTCCTTGATCTCGTGGTAGATCTACTCTTGTAATACCCACATCATCAATATTAATCAAGCAGGACGTAGGGTTTTACCTCCATCAAGAGGGCCCGAACCTGGGTAAAACATCGTGTCCCTTGTCTCCTGTTACCATCCGCCTAGACGCACAGTTCGGGACCCCCTACCCGAGATCCGCCGGTTTTGACACCGACAGTCCGACCAGACCGAGTGAAGAAGTTAGAGTGAAGAAATTTAAATATGAAGACTACAGTCGACTGCCAGCAGTCCACCATAGTCTCGGGGACTACACCCAGTGGGTGCACTCAGCGTGCCCCCACCAATCCAACAATTCAATCGACACACCCAGTGGGTGTACAGATACAAAGATCTTCGAAAAGAAAGTCTTCAGATAGCATATCCTAACAGAACAAGCGGTGACCAACTAACCTGGACGTTGCTCTGAAGGGTTGAGCTAGCATCATAGGCCGCTTGGCTGGCTTCCCGACTCACCTTCACCTGATCCATCATGATCCCTGCCTGGCATATAGCCTCCTTAGCAGCACCCGCTTGGTCCTCTGGGACGTGGTGTGTGGCGAAAAGGGAGGGCGGGTCAGCAGTCGACGATGAAGGCCGAGCATTCGTCAGCGGCACGGCGAAGGACACAGAATGCCGAGTGACATCACCACCCTCTTGAACCAATTTCTCAGGCACTGATGCAATCTGAGTAGCCTTGCCAGCCAGCGCCTTTTTATTCCTCCTCGCCCTCAGTGGCACCTCGTCGTCATCATCAGGGAGATCAATGATATGAGGAGGAACTACAGGAAAAATCCAAAGTTGAAATTTAAAATCCAATTGACCAAAAGTGAAACTATAGAGAGCGTACCAAGGTTGGAGGTGGCAACGTCTTCCATTTCCTGGTCTTCATTCTTGGCGGAGATCTCGGAGGTAGCAGCACTGTAGGTTTCAGAAACCAGTCGGTTAATCAATGAGTCGACCAAGAGTTCGTCCGTGCTAAACGAGAAGACACAGGTTCTGCTGTTACCCGGAAATGGTAGGGATGGCCATTCTCATCTTGGGCAAGGCCTTCAGCGGCTTTGATGACGCCGCCCGTGGATGCTTCGGTGCTTTTTTAGTCGGCGCCGGAGAAGCTGTCCAAGGGCATTTTGACGACTGCACAACAGGCGCGTCTGCTTTGCCACGCTCACTCGCGGGGTCATGGATAAGCTTGGATTGCCTTTCTGTGGAGGAGGATCGACTTCCTCCTCCTCCTCCTCCTCTTCACTGGAGTCGTCGTCATCCTCTTCCCCCTCACCATCAGATTGCCACTCCTCCTCACTTTCACCTCTGCTCGCCTCTCCCTCCTCGGCTTGTTCTTGCGCCCCGTTGGGCGTCGAGTAGATCTCAGTCGTGGCCTAGAAGACAACAAACAAGACAAAAGTCAGTCGACTGATTTTAAGCAAACAGAATGAAGAAAGAAGGATCACAGTCAGAGATGCAGAATTGGACCTTGTCTACTTCGTATGATTGGTCGAGTGAAGGAATCCTCCTGGCTCCTCGGGGGTTGTCTTTGTTCCCTGTGATGCTTGCCAGCCACCTCTCCAGCGTGGCATCGTCGATCTCCTCCGGGTGGATCCGAGTGGTGTCCTCAGTGCCGGAATACAACCACATCGGATGGTCTCAAGCTTGAAGCGGCTGGATGCGTCGTCGGAGGAAGACCTCCAAGAGGTCCATGCCGGTAACCCCGTCACGGATAAGCTGGACGACACGCTCGACCAGCACCTTAACCCGCGCCTTCTCTTCCGGGATCACCTTCAAAGAGGAAGGCTTCCTCACTCGTTCCATGGAAAAAGGAGGGAATCCGGTCGACTGCCCTAGCGTCGGCTGGTCTTTGCAGTAGAACCAGGTCGACTGCCATCCACGGACCGAGTCGGGTAGGACCATGGCTGGAAAAGAGCTTTTTCCTCTCATTTGATACCCAAGACCCCCACACATCTGAATCACTCGTGTTCTCTCGTCACACGGATTGGCCTTTTTCACCGTCTGGGAGCGACAGGTGAAGATGTGCTTGAAAATACCCCAATGAGGCCGGCAACCCAAGAAATTCTCACACAAAGACACGAAAGCAGCAAGGTACACGATGGTGTTGGGTGTGAAGTGGTGGAGTTGCGCCCCAAAGAAATTCATAAATCCCCGAAAGAAAGGGTGTCGGTGTCAAAACCGGCAGATCTCGGGTAGGGGGTCCCGAACTGTGCGTCTAGGCGGATGGTAACAGGAGACAAGGGACACGATGTTTTTACCCAGGTTCGGGCCCTCTCGATGGAGATAAAACCCTACTCCTGCTTGATTAATATTGATGATATGGGTAGTACAAGAGTAGATCTACCACGAGATCGGAGTGGCTAAACCCTAGAATCTAGCCTATGGTATGATTGTTGTTCGTCCTATGGACTAAAACTCTCCGGTTTATATAGACACCGGAGAGGGCTAGGGTTACACAGAGTCGGTTACAATGGGAGGACATCTTCATATCGTATCACCAAGCTTGCCTTCCACGCCAAGGAAAGTCCCATCCGGACACGGGACAGAGTCTTCAATCTTGTATCTTCATAGTCCAGGAGTCCGGCCAAAGGTCATAGTCCGGCCATCCGGACACCCCCTAATCCAGGACTCCCTCAGTAGCCCCCGAACTAGGCTTCAATGACGACGAGTCCGGGGCGCAAGTTGTCTTCGGCATTGCAAGGCGGGTTCTCCCGCAAATTCTCTGTATCCGTCAAATAGTGTCCGGCTTCTAGTGCGTGTTGCCCTCCTCTGCTTCTGTGCCCCATAATGACCATCTTCCACGTGTCAAACGAATGCGAAAAGCCAGGGGATTTTTTCAGTTACCCCCTGGTTGCGTTAATGAACCGCCCATAAAAGAGACGGAGATTTAGATCCAATTCACACCATCTTCCCTCCGCGAGATTTCATTAGAGTGCCTTCGACAGAGATCCATTCCACCATGGCCGGTCGGTGCAGCTCCTCCTCTCGCCCCTCCAGCGCTCGACCCGGAGATTGGGGGCGGTGTTCCGTCCCGCATAGCGAGCTAGTAGTGCTTCAGTCCAAGGGGCTTCTCCCCCCATCATATATGGTCCCAGTTCGAGCCGGGATTGCTACCTATAGCGACGGAGAGCAGGCGGAGAGCGTCCCCAATCCCTCTCGAGGAGAGCGGGTATGCCTAGTCCCTTATTTGATGAGAGGACTCGGATTTCCAATTCATCCGTTTCTTTGAGGGTTGCTGGAGTTCTACGGCCTCCAGCTACACAACCTCACGCCCGCCTCCATTCTGCACATTGCGGGCTTCGTGGCCCTCTACGAGCTGTTCTTGGGCATTGAGGCCCATTTTGCTCTGTGGAAGAGGTTGTTTTGCCTTGTGCCTCGTTCTCAGGAGGGGTCTATTTATCAAGTGGGCGGAGCCGAACTATGGCGCATCGCCGAGACCGGGTATCTATCCGGCACCCCAAAGAGGGTGTCCGAAGACTGGCCCTCGGAATGGTTTTATATAGATGACGTCCCCCTGCTGGACCCTGTACGGATCGGCCTCCCCAAGTTCAATAATGCCCCATTGAAGAAGCGCCTGAGTTGGCGCCCACGGAACCCTCGGAGGGAAGCCGACAGGGACGTCCTATACCTGATGAGCCGGATAAGGTTGTTGGCTCATTCCGGACTGACCATGATCAAGGTCATGGCCATATGCATCACGCGAGGGGTGCAGCCGCTTCAATACAGAGGCCACCCCATGTGGGATTTCAACGGGGAGGATGATGCTACCCGGTGCGGCCACAAGGGGCCGGATTCGGCCGCCACTTTAACGAGAATCTTATCCGCTTTGTACAAGGGGGAAGAGGAAGAATTCCTCCGCGTCAACCCGGAAGGCGGATTCTCTATGTACAATCCTCCTAGTTGGGTGAGCGGACACTTTCACTTGCCTATCCATTTTCGAAATTCCCGTAGTTGAGTACTTAGACTAGTAATGTTTAAACGCAGGAGCTGCGCCAGGCTGTGAAGGAAATAAATAGCTCTGCTCCACAACCCGAGGATCCGGAACGGTCCCTCGATCCGGACTCCCAAGAAGATCCGAACTTATGCGTGGAGTTGGTTGATGGAGTATTTCATCAATTGAGCAAGGATAACTCTTTAGTGGCCATCACGGCCGACTATCCCGGACTACTTCCAGCCTCCAAGGTAACTAAGACCGAAGTCCCAGTATTCTCATGTTTTATCTTGCATGACGTGCACTAACAACGTTTCGCAGGGTAAATCCTTGAGGCAGAAGGCCGAGCCCACGGTGGGCAGCCAACAAGGGCCGCTGAAACTAGGCGGGCCAAAAAGAAGTGCGGACCAGATCGAGATTCCGGTGCAACGGTATGGTGTGCGGATTTAACGCCTAGGGTTTATGCCCTTGAGTCCTACTAATGCTCATGATTTTCTTAGAAAGAAGAGAGCCCGCCAGACTATGTCCGCCGGCCAAGGTTCGAGGTCGGGTCCGGAAGCGGAGGCGGACACGGGACGCGCCTTGGGCGCTCCTCCGACAGACGGCGCCGACGGGCTATCTGCCACTAATTCAAAGGTGGAGAGTGCCGTAAACCACAGGCGTCGCCGGACTGTTCTCCGTGACGCGTGTTTCCCCCCAGAGGCGTTGGACGCCTTTAATATAGGAGATGCGTATCTCCGTGCTGCTCAAAATGGTCTAGCCAGAGCCACGGAGCAGTATGTGAAAGACATACAGGTGAGTAGAATTGAAGGTTATATATGTCAGTAGCCCCCGAGACTTGAAACAGTGAAGATAACTGTTTGAAGGATCATGTGCTATGAAGTGTCTAACAAAGAAGAACACACAATTGTCCCAGGAGCTCGAAGGGTGCAAGGCTAAGCTCGAGGCCGCATTGGCCGCTTCAGAGAATGTCAAGGGGACGCTCGCAGGTAATATGTTCTTTGAAAGGTACCTCCGTTTTGTAATGCGGCAGGCGTGCAACCCTGACTATAATAATGCAGATGAGGCTGGAGCAAATCCGGACCAGCAACAACTCCTACGCCAACTAAAGGCTGGCGAGAACGTGCTGACGAGGGTGAGGCAAGAGAAGAACAAGCTTCAAGACGCCAATACCCAGCTAGGCGAGGAACTGAAAGATGTTCGCATTCAGCTGTCTTCTGCCGTAAAGGAGAATCGGCGACTTCGACACGGCATTTTTAGTAAGTGCTTGAACGAATCTTCGAAAAAAGAATTCAGCGAGGAAGTCGATTGACAGAGCTATGTCTGTAGGTCTGCTGACGGGTCGTCCGGCGGAGGAAATGCCCGGTTCATCGGAAGACCATCTTCCTGAGCTGTTGCAACTACACGAGCGAGTTCGGCAGGCAATGCGAGGCGTCATCCAGGCTATGTGGCCATCCCTCTCCGTGCCCGAAGGCCTTGAGGAGCTTGCCAAGAAGCTGGAGGGAGTGCGGCAACGCTTCCGGTTATGGAAGATATCGGCTTGCCGTCAAGGTGCCAGGGAGGCCTGGGCCATGGTGAAGACTCGGTACACAAAGGCTGACCCAAACCACATGGCCGAGGTCGGCCCTATAGGTCCGGATGGAAAGGAGATCCCGGTCAGCTTGGCATATGGCCAGGTGGAGCTGGCTGCAAAGTATTCCCAACAGGAATGTAAATTAGACCGCCTGTTAGATGGCATTGAAGAAGAATATGCCGAGTCGGATTGACTATGTAAAACTGACATAAAAAATGTCCTCTAGCCGGATTGTAGATCGTTTGTCATTGCGGACCTTTTTGCTTCGACCTCTGGACCCTATAGTCCGGAGTATGTCCGAATACCCTCTTGGTTATGTAAGAACCGGGGCATGCATGGAGACAAGGCATAGGGGTCATAAGTGCTTTAGCAGACAAGTGCCCAACTAATTATGTTATATTACATGGTTAGTAAGAAACATCTTCCAGAGAGAATAGTTCCGTTAGGGGTTCCTTTCCCTGGGAGGCATGCCCTAAAGTGCATGTCCGAACTGCCAGAAAGAGCAGAAAAGCATCTGGGGGCAAAAAAGTAAATACGAAAGATCATCTTTTAGTTCACCGACCGAATATTCCCTTAAGAATGCTAGCTTCCGGCTTCACCCAGTCTGAGGTACACATCCGGCTGACCCGGCAGTAACAATCGCAGAGGTGCTCCCTTTACCACCTAGCCGAACGAACGGGAACGTAGGGGTAAGCACAGGAGCCAGGCAACCCAGCTTGGCCAAAACTTAAGTCATATCGATGCATATAATGGTGTATAAAAGGTTCATGCGGAAGCATTATACATGTTTTGGGCGTGAGGCCCGTTTTATATAAACTTCTTGGTAGAGAAGCCCCCAGGTATTGTGAGCGCAGGTAGCGCGTCGGGTGCGTGCGAATATTGCACATGCGAGCCCCTAAGGGCTTGTGAGAAAAAAGGGGGAGGGAGAGGGAACAAAATCCCGGACTGCCAAAAATAAAAACAAAAAATAAAACAAAGGGACGAGGGAAGGAGACGAACACGGAGTCCGGCGCTAGGCGTCGAACCTTCATAGGCGTGCTGCATTCCATGGGTTCGGCTCGAGTCGGTTGTCCGATACGCCTCGCAGATGGTACGCTCCGCCGGTCAGTACTTGGTCGATGATGAAGGGGCCCTCCCATTTGGGCTTTAATTTATCCTTTTTCTTGTCCGGCAGGCGTAGAACTAGTTCACCAACGTTATACATTTTGGCCCGTACTTCTCTGCTATGATATCTTCGAGCCTGCTGTTGATAGAATGCGGTACGGGCCTTTGCCACGTCGCGCTCCTCTTCCAATGCGTCCAAGCTGTCCTGCCGATCGAGCTCGGCTTCTCTTTCTTCGTACATGCGCACTCGAGGTGAGTCATGGATTATGTCGCATGGCAGTACTGCCTCTGCGCCGTATACCATAAAAATGGTGTGAATCTGGTAGTGCGATTCGACGTGGTCCACAACCCCCAGAGTACGGAGTCAAGCTCCTCTACCCAGTGCATGTCAGATTCCTTGAGGGATCGCACTAGTATGGGTTTGATGCCGCTCATAATGAGACCGTTGGCCCGTTCGACTTGACCGTTAGTTTGAGGGTGATAGACTGAAGCGTAGTCGAGCTTGATGCCCATGTTTTTGCACCAAAGTTTGACTTCATCGGCCGTGAAGTTTGTGCCGTTGTCGGTTATGATGCTGTGGGGGACACCGTAACGGTGTACAACCCCGGAAAGGAAGTCTATCACTGGTCCAGATTCGGCCATCTTTACAGGCTTGGCTTCTATCCATTTGGTGAATTTTTCCACCATGACCAGTAGGTATTTTTGCTTGTGGGTTCCTCCTTTAAGGAGTCCGACCATGTCAAGCCCCCAGACTGCGAAAGGCCAGGTAATGGGTATAGTTTGTAGGGCGGTAGGCGGCATGTGACTTTGGTTGGTGAATAACTGGCAACCAACACATCGTTGCACTAAGTCCTGAGCGTCTGCCCGGGCCGTTGGCCAATAAAATCCGGTACGGAAGGCCTTGCTTACAAGGGCCCGGGCTGCGGCGTGGTGCCCACCAAGTCCGGCATGGATTTCAGCCAAAAGGTCTCGTCCTTCTTCTTCGGAGATACACCTTTGAAGGACTCCGGTTGTGCTTTTCTTGTGAAGCTCTCCCTCGTGGACTTTGTAGGCTTTAGATCGCCGCACTATGCAGCGGGCCTCGTTTTGGTCCTCGGGAAGTTCCTGCCTAGTTAGGTAGGCTAAGAATGGCTCTGTCCAAGGGGCAATGACTGCCATTATTTCGTGGGCTGACGGCGTTGTTTCGTTGGCGTAGCCCCTAATTGTGTCAGGATGCTCGGTGAGGGGCAGTGTAGTTGTGTCTGGGCTATTGTTTCCGGATTCTCCGTCCCATGATACAGATGGCTTGAACAACCTTTCTAGGAAGATGTTGGGTGGGACGGCCTCGCGCTTGGCGCCGATGCGTGCCAGCACGTCTGCTACTTGGTTAATTTCCCGGGCTATGTGATGAAATTCGAGCCCCTCAAACTGAGCTGACATCTTTAAGATGGCATTGCGGTAAGCTGCCATTTTCGGGTCCTTGGCGTCGAAGTCTCCATTTATTTGGGATATTGTGAGATTTGAATCCCCGCGGACCTCTAGGCGCTGAATGCCCATCGAAACTGCCATTCAGAGGCCACGTAAAAGGGCCTCGTATTCGGCTGCGTTGTTCGAATCCTTGTACATTATCTGAAGTACGTATTGGACTGTGTCCCTGGTTGGGGACGTCAGGACGACGCCAGCCCCCAGGCCAGCCAACATTTTGGAGCCGTCGAAGTGCATGATCTAGTTGGAGTATGTGCCGTATTCTTTAGGGAGTTTGGCTTCAGTCCATTCGGCAATGAAGTCGGCTAAAACCTGTGACTTAATAGCTCGCCTTGGCTTGTAGGTTATGTCGAACGGGAGGAGCTCGATGGCCCATTTGGCAATCCGGCCCGTTGCGTCGCGGTTGTTTATAATGTCATTAAGGGGTACTTCGGATGCCACTGTTATTGAGCACTCTTGAAAGTAGTGTCGCAGCTTCCGGGATGCCATGAACACCGCGTATGCTATCTTTTGATAATGCGGGTACCGTGACTTGCATGGAGTTAGCACAGTGTACACGTAGTACACTGGTTTTTGGAGGGGGAACTTGTGTCCGTCCGCTTCTCGTTCGACGACGAGCACCGCGCTGACAACTTGATGGGTTGCCGCGATGTATAATAGCATTGGTTCGCCCGTGTTGGGCGCGGCCAGGACCGGATTTGATGCCAATATGGCTTTTATTTCTTCGAGTCCAGCCGTGGCGGCCTTCGTCCACTCGAAGTGGTCTGTGCACCGTAGGAGGCGATAGAGGGGTAATGCCTTATCTCCTAAGTGGGAGATAAAGCGGCTTAGAGCCGCCACGCATCCTGTCAGTTTTTGTATTTGTTTGAGGTCCTTTGGGGTATATAATTGTGACAGAGCTCGGATCTTGGCTGGGTTTGCTTCAATTCCTCTACCGGATACGATGAAGCCCAGGAGCTTTCCGGCTGGTATGCCGAAAACACATTTTTCCGGGTTGAGCTTAATGTCATATGTTCGGATATTGTCGAACGTGAGCCTCAAGTCATCTACTAGAGTATCGACGTGTTTTGTTTTGACGACCACGTCGTCTATGTATGCTTCGACTGTTTTGCCGATCTGGTTGGCCAAACATGTCTGAATCATGCACTGATATGTTGTGCCGGTGTTTTTGAGCCCGAAGGGCATCGTGTTGAAGCAGAATGGGCCGTACGGGGTGATGAATGCCGTTGTGGCCTGGTCTGACTCTGCCATCTTGATTTGATGCTAGCCAGAGTATGCATCGAGGAAACACAATGAGTCGTGTCCTGCAGTGGCGTCGATGATTTGATCGATTCGAGGGAGTGGGAAAGGGTACTTTGGACAGGCCTTGTTTAGGTCTTTGAAATCGACACATAGGCGCCAAGATTTGTCCTTCTTTGGTACCATCACCAGGTTTGCTAGCCAGTCCGGATGTTTTATGTCTCTGATGAACCCGGCTTCCAGCAGTTTTGCTAGCTCCTCTCCCATGGCTTGTCTCTTAGGTTCGGAAAAGCGTCGTAGGGTCTGCTTGACGGGTTTAAACCCTTTTATGATGTTCAGGCTGTGCTCGGCCAACCTGCGTGGGATTCCTGGCATATCCGAGGGGTGCCAGGCAAAAATGTCCAAATTTTCTCGCAGAAATTCTCTGAGTGCGGCGTCTACATCGGGTTTTAATTGTGCCCCGATGGAGGCCGTTTTTGTAGGGTCCCTTGGATGGACTTGGAATTTGACTATTTCGTCCGCCGATTTAAAAGAGGTGGACTTCGATCTCTTGTCTAGTATCACGTCGTCCCTGTCCACCATGGAGCGCAATGCCGTTAACTCCTCGGCCGCTAGGGCCTCAGATAATGCCTCCAGGGCCAGTGCGGCTGTCTTGTCTTCAGCACGGAGCGCTATGTTCGGATCACTTGCGAGAGTGATGATGCCGTTGGGCCCGGGCATTTTGAGCTTCATGTACCCGTAATGGGGTATGGCTTGGAAAATTGTAAATGCTTCTCGCCCTAGCAAAGCGTGGTAGCCGCTGCTGAACGGGGCCACTTGAAACGTGACCTCCTCGGATCTGTAATTGTCCGGCGTGCCGAACACCACATCCAGTGTGATTTTTCCTGAACTGCACGCTTCCCGGCTTGGGATTATTCCCCTAAAAGTTGTGTTGCTTCGCTCAATGCGGCTCCAGTCAATTTCCATTTTTCGCAGGGTTTCCTCGTAGATGAGGTTGAGTCCGCTGCTGCCGTCCATGAGTACCTTTGTAAGTCGGAAGCCGTTCACTATCGGACTGAGGACCAATGCGGCTGGTGCTCGGGCTGTCCAGAATTTAGGTTCGTCACTGGCGTTAAACGTGATAGCCGTGTCACTCCATGGGTTTATTGTTGCTACTTGGTAGACTTCGGCGAGGTTGCGGAGCGTTCGTTTCCTTGCACTGTTTGATGTGAACGTCTCAAACACTATCGACACCGTACTGGGGAGGTATTCTTCGGGTGCTGGAGTTAAAAGCTCCTCGCCGCTTCAGGCTACCTGCCGTAGTATCCAACATGCTCTGAGGCTGTGCGTTGGTGTGGCTTTCCCTGAATTATGAATTCTACAGGGTCCATTGAGCCATCCTTCCAATACGGTCCCGTACCCTGTAGAGGGTTTTTGTTTTTTGATGTTTGGCTCAGATGCCTGGCGATAATGCGCCCTTTTGTTTCGGACTCGTGTTATATTCGGGGCCGGATTGTCCCAGAATTTATCTTCGGTTTTCCGAACGCTTTCAATCGCGCAGTACTTTCGTACGATGGATGTCAAGTCGGCGAATCGTGTAATTTCACGGCGACTTATGGCGTTGAGGATTCCGATGTCCGTGCAGTTGTTAAGGAAGAGTGAAATTGCTTCTCTCTCGCGGCAGTCCTTTATCCTGTTCATAACCAGGAGGAATCTGGCCTAGTAGTGGTGTACTGTTTCTCCGGACTCTTGCCGTATTAGGGATAAATCCCGTATAGTTGGGTGGGCGGGTGGAAATAAATCCGGAACCCTGCCCAAGATTCAGGGGCCGAGCGGTTTCTGAATTCGGAAGCTTGCTTTCTTGGGTATTATTCAATGAATTGGGCCTACTGCCTGACTTTAGGTTCAGGGTTCGGGCGACATCCTCCCCTCCGCGGGTTTCCGGCTTGGAGGGATCGGGAATTCGGACGCATCTGGTCCTTAGGGCGGGCGAAGACTCGCCGCATTGTTCTTCCACCACTTCAACGTGGTGGGTGATCTGGGGAGAGTCGATCTCTCTCTGATCAGGTTTAAGCCCAATCTGGTCGTAATCAGTAGCGACTCCTAGGGCCGTGATGCGATCCAAGAGTTCGTTCAGGGAGAAGAGCTCCATCGGATCTAACTGCTCGGCGAGCTCCGAGCTGATGTGAAGATTGCTTTCGATGGCCCGAGAGGTCATCGTTGGAGCGGCGGCCGGACTGGCGGTCATCAAAAACCTGCCTAGCCGGAGAGTTTGGCCGACAGCCAAAACTCCTTTAGCAACGACGCCGTCTTTAAAGACGGGATGCGGCATCCTGCCTGATGGTGATGACACAGCAGAACTCTCAATGAAAGCACGAATGTCGGTGTCAAAACCGGCGGATCTCGGGTAGGGGGTCCCGAACTGTGCGTCTAGGCGGATGGTACCAGGAGACAAGGGACACGATGTTTTTACCCAGGTTCGGGCCCTCTCGATGGAGGTAAAACCCTACTCCTGCTTGATTAATATTGATGATATGGGTAGTACAAGAGTAGATCTACCATGAGAGCGGAGTGGCTAAACCCTAGAATCTAGCCTATGGTATGATTGTTGTTCGTCCTACGGACTAAAACTCTCCGGTTTATATAGACACCGGAGAGGGCTAGGGTTACACAAAGTCGGTTACAATGGGAGGAGATCTTCATATCGTATCGCCAAGCTTGCCTTCCACGCCAAGGAAAGTCCCATCCGGACACGGGACGGAGTCTTCAATCTTGTATCTTCATAGTCCAGGAGTCCGGCCAAAGGTCATAGTCCGGCCATCCGGACACCCCCTAATCTAGGACTCCCTCAAAGGGTGAGGCGGCAAAGAAAACCCACGGTCGACATGGGTGGCCAAGAGAACGCACTCACCATCCTGAGGCTGCGGCTCAGACTCCTTCCCCAGGAGCCGCCCCTATCCATGGGGGATCAGTCCTCCATCATCCAGGTCGTCAAGATCTGCTTGACGAATTGTCGAGCGGATCCAGTCGCCTTCGATCTAGCCCTGCAGCAGGCCGGCCCTTGATGAAGATCTGCCTCGACTGGTCGCCCTTCCCTTCGCCTTCGCCATCGCTTTCTTCGCCCACTCCAGGGCCGCCGTCTTCTCTTTCACCATCGTCGCCGGCGAGATGCGCACGGGGTAGCTGCGCTGAGACGGAAGCGGACGCGGCAGATAAGTCTGGAAAAGGGAGGGGAAATGAGAACGCACCGTTCAAAACCCCCCGTCCGGCGCCTTATATAAGGTTACTTCTGAGTGACTGACTTGTAGGCCCGGACGATCCTGTCAAATCCCACAACAGTCGCGCACGCAATACGTGGCGAAAAAGGTGGCACGGAGATCAAGGCGTCTCCGCCGTATCCCGTCCGATTACTGCGGCCTCCTCCACCCCACGCGCTTCCCAAAATTCGAATCCCACGAAATCCGCGAGCAGCAGAACAACTTGTCAGACAGGGGACCTCCTCCACACCGTCACTCAGAACTTTTCAAGTAAAGAAATTCACTCGACTGAAACCAAGAATGGACCAAGGCGACCGAAAAAGAAGTTGGTGTCGTTACTCAAGTTCTTGGATCTAGAGCCAGATACGCTCATAGCATGAAAAATGGGTCGGAAGAATTCTCAACTCCTTCCCCACTCAAACCTCGATCCATTCGGGGGCTAATGATGAAGCTATGTACCTAGGGTAGGGTCATGGACCTGTCCAAACTACCCTACCCAAGGACATGTCTAGAAGAAACTACCTGTCAATCGACTCAGAAGTGTTCCACTCGACAGACTCGAAGACACTCGACCATGAAGCCAACCACTCGACCATGAAGCCAACCACTCGACGGCCGGGAGATCTAAAGTCACTCTGCATGGAAACGGTCGGTCATTGAGTAGCTTTTATGGTCATCATAGCGCTTTACTTATGGCGTTACCAGTAACGCCCGACCTTAATGTACCTTAAACCCCACATAACTGAGGGTCGGAGGGGTCTGGCGAACTCTATATAAGCCACCCCCTCCTCAGTGTAAAGGGTTCGCACCCCTGTAACTCATATGCATATAATCCAGTCGACCGCCTCCGGGCTCCGAGACGTAGGGCTATTACTTCCTCCGAGAAGGGCCTGAACTCGTAAATCCCTTGCGTATACAACTACTCCATAGCTAGGATCTTGCCTCTCCATACCTACCCACCTACACTACTGTCAGACTTAGAACCACGACAGGCGGGTCGACAGAGTGGTCGAATAAAAACGCAGTGGCGACATGAGGAAGAAGAACCATATCTGGGTCAACCCTGGCTGAGAAGAGGCAGGGGATTAACAGATTTGAAGGCATGGTACGAGACATCTCAGGTGGCAGAGGTTGTAGTATTTAGAGGGATGTCCGACACAAAATGTTACAACATTTCGTTTACAACATTTCATCAAATAAATAGAAGAAATTGGTGAAACTATGTTAGGAAAATCTATTTGTATGGAGAGATGAGGAAGAATGTAGTTCATGACGGTCACTTTCATCATTTTTGTATTGTCGACACAGGAAGATAGAGAGTGAGGGGTGCGTGGGTGAGAGAGTGAGAGGTGTGGGTGCGGTGAGAGAGTGGCTGAGGTCAGGATAAGGCTGGGCAGGTAAGCTAAAAAATTTGGATAGACAACATTTCTGATATTGTGCGAGAATTTCGTAAGCGCATCAAGTAGATTTTAATTTGTAACAAATTTTTGGTAAGATAATCATATTATATTTATACATCAGCAAATTACCTTTTTAATCAATTTACATTGCAATTAAAGTGGACTTCAATTATTACCCGATTGTGTCGTGCTATCTTTTCTCTACATGAGAAAATTAACATGCATTATGTTTACATATCTTCAGTAAAATATTTCAAAAGCCTGTGGCAACGCACGTGCATTCTACTAGTAGTAGTAGATGCAGAATCGTTTCTGTCTACTTGACACAGACGTGATGCCTATATTCATGATCATTGCCTTAGATATCGTCATAACTTTGCGCTTTTCTATCAATTGCTCGGCATTAATTTGTTCACCCACTGTATTATTTTCTATCTATAGAGAAGCCTCTAGTGAAACCTATGGCCCCCGTGTCTATTTTTCATCATACAAGTTTCCGATCTACTATTCTTGCAATCATTTACTTTCCGATCTATAAACTAAAAATACCAAAAATATTTACTTTATCGTTTATCTATCTCTATCAGATATCACTTTTGCAAGTACCGTGAAGGGATTGACAACCCCTTTATCGCGTTGGGTGCAAGTTTGTTTGATTGTTTGTGAAGGTATTAGGTGATTTGTGCATTGTCTCCTACTGGATTGATACCTTTGTTCTCAAACTGAGGGAAATACTTATCTCTACTTTGCTGCATCACACTTTCCTCTTCAAGGGGAAACACAACACAAGCTCAAGAAGTAGCAAGGGGTGGGAGGGAGGAGGGAGTACTGATAACTCACAAGTATAGGGGATCGCAACAGTTTTCGAGGGTAGAGTATTCAACCCAAATTTATTGATTCGACACAAGGGGAGCCAAATAATATTTTCAAGTATTAGCAGCTAAGTTGTCAATTCAACCACACCAGAAAGACTTAATATCTGCAGCAAAGTATTTAGTAGCAAAGTAGTATGGAAGTAACAATAACGGTGGCAAAAGTAACAGTAGCAGTTTTGTAGCAATCGTAATAGTGGCAACGGAAAAGTAACTTAGTAAGGATTAATATGAAACGAGCTCGTAGGCAATGGATCATTGATGGATAATTATGTCAGATGCAATTAATCATGCAATAGTTATAACATAGGGTGACATAGAACTAGCTCTAGTTCATCAATGTAATGTAGGCATGTATTCCGAATATAGTCATACGTGCTTATGGGAAAGAACTTGCATGACATCTTTTGTCCTACCCTCCCGTGGCAGTGGGGTCCTATTGGAAACTAAGGGATATTAAGGACTCCTTTGTATATATTATCGGACCAAAGCATTAGCACTTACTGAATACATGAACTCCTCAAACTACGGTCATCACCGGGAAATGTCCCGACTATTGTCACTCCGGGGTTTGCCGGATCATAACACGTAGTAGGTGACTATAACTTGCAAGATAGGATCAAGAACACTCATATATTCATGAAAACATAATATATAGGTTCAAATCTGAAATCATGGCACTCGGTCTCTAGTGACAAGCATTAAGCATGGCAAAGTCATACCAACATTATTCTTAGAACATAATGGATACTGGGATCAAACCCTAACAAAACTAACTCAATTACATGGTAAATCTCATCCAACCATTACCGTCCAGCAAGCCTACGATGGGATTACTCACACACGGTGGTGAGCATCATGAAATTGGTGATGGAGGATGGTTGACGATGACGATGGTGACAGATTCCCCTCTCTGGAGCCCCGAACGAACTCCAGATGAGCCCTCCCGAGGAAGAACTGTGCTTGGCGGCGGCTCCGTATCGTAAAACGGGATGAATCCTTCTCTCTGATTGTTTTCTCCCTGAACGAGAATATATTGAGTTGGAGTTGAGGTCGGTGGAGGTCCAGGGGCCCACGAGGCAGGGGCACGCCCTAAGGGGGGGCCCCTCCACCCTCGTGGATAGGGTGTGGGCCCCCTTCTGTTGATTCTTTCACCAATATTTTTTATTAATTCCAAAACGTGACTCCGTGAAGTTTCAAGTCATTCCGAGAACTTTTATTTCTATACAAAAATAACACCATGGCAATTCTTCTGAAAACAACGCCAGTCCCATTAGTTCCATTCAAATCATGCAAATTAGAGTCCAAAACAAGGGAACAAGTGTTTGGAAAAGTGGATATGTTGGAGACGTATCAACTCCCTCAAGCATAAACTTTTGCTTGTCCTCAAGCAATTCAGTTGACAAACTGAAAGTGATAAAGAAAAACTTTTACAAACTCTGTTTGATCTTGTTGTTGCAAATATGTAAAGCCAGCATTCAAGTTTTCAGCAAAGATTATGAACTAACCATATTGACAATAACACTTAGGTCTCATGTTTACTCATATCAATGTCATAATCAAGTAGTGAGCAATAATAATAAATCTCGAATGATAACACTTTCTCAAAACAATCATGATATAATATAACAAGATGGTATCTCGCTAGCCCTTTCTGAGACCGCAAAACATAAATGCAGAACACCCCTGAAGATCAAGGACTGACTAAACATTGTAATTCATGGAAAAAGAGATCCAGTCATAGTGGTACTCAATATCAATTAATAAAAATGCATACAAATGATAGTGGTGCTCTCAAACTGGTGTCTTTTTATAAGAGGACGATGACTCAACATAAAAGTAAATAGAGAGGCCCTTCGTAGAGGGAAGCAGGGATTGTAGAGGTGCCAGAGCTCGAGTTTTGAAACAAAGATAAATTATATTTTCAGTGGCAAACTTTCATTGTCAACATAACAACCAAGAGATCTCGATATCTTCCATGCTACATACATTATAGGCGGTTCCCAAACAGAATGGTAAAGTTTATACTCCCCCCCCCCACCAACGAGCACATTCCACGGCTGGTCCGAAACAACAGGTATCGTCCAACTAACAAAAATCTCGGGGGAGTTTTGTTTGCAATTATTTTGATTTGATTTGAGCATGGGACTGGGCATCCCGGTTACGGCCATTTTCTCATGAATGATGAGCGGAGTCCACTCATCGTGAGAATAACCCACCTAGCATGGAATATATAGACAACCCTAGTTGATACATGAGCTATTCGAGCATACAAAACAGAATTTCATTTGAAGGTTTAGAGTTTGGCACATACAAATTTACTTGGAACGGTAGGTAAATACCACACATAGGTAGGTATGGTGGACTCATATGGAATAACTTTGGGGTTTATGGAAGTGGATGCACAAGCAATATTCTCACTTAGTACAAGTGAAGACTAGAAAGAGACTGGGAAGTGACCAACTAGAGAGCGACACAGTCATGAACATGCATTAAGATTAACCAACAATGAGTGCAAGCATGAGTAGGATATAAATCACCATGAACATAAATATCGTGGAGGCTATGTTGATTTTGTTTCAACTACATGCGTGAACATGTGCCAAGTCAAGCCACTCAAATCATTCATAGTAGGATACCAACCTATCATACCACATCACAACCATTTTAATAGCATGTTGGCACGCAAGGTAAACCATTATAAACTCCTAGCTAATTAAGCATGGCATGAGTAACTATAATCTCTAATTGTCATTGCAAACATGTTTCATTCATAAGTGGATGAATCAGGAACGATGAACTAATCATATTTACAAAAACAAGATAGGT
Source organism: Triticum aestivum (assembly GCF_018294505.1). NCBI lineage: Eukaryota > Viridiplantae > Streptophyta > Magnoliopsida > Poales > Poaceae > Triticum > Triticum aestivum. Next base: position 74,190,356 of record NC_057798.1, read on the forward strand.
CGAGTTCATACCAGCTTTTCCTCATCTCAATCATTTCATCATATATCGTCATTATTGCCTTTCACTTGCACGACCGAACGGTGTGGATAATAATAATAGTGTAGGTGCATTGGACTAAGCTGGAATTTGCAAAGATTTAATTCAAAGGAGAAGACAAGGTAATATGGGCTCTTGGTTAGATCAACAATAATGCATATGAGAGCCACTCATCATTTTCATCATGGTCTTCTACTCTCGACCCCCAAAGCAAAGAAAAGAATTTCAAAGAACGAGAAAAACTATTTACACAAGAAAGCTCCCAACAAGCAAAAGAAGAATAAGAAATGTTTTTGGGGTTCCTTTAATACTACTACTACATGCATGGAAAGTAAACTAGCTAAAATCTACAACTAATTTTTTTTGGTTTTTCCCAAAGTTTTTCAAACACAGAAGAAGAAATCAAGAAAAGAAAATAAACTAGCATGGATAGTACAATGAAAAAGTATGAACACCAACAGCTTGAATGAGTGTGTGAACATGAATGTAATGTCGGTGAGAAATACGTACTTCCCCAAGGTTAGGCTTTTGGCCTAAGTTGGTCTAAAGCCACGGCTGACCTAGCGGATATCCAAAGTCATAGTCGGGGTTGTACCGAGATGCAGTAGCTACTGCCTGAAGGGCTGCAACATGGAGGCGAGCAGGCTCTGTCTTCCACTCATATCCGTTTGCCTCCTGTCTGGTTATAAAACGTCTCCCATTTTCCTGAAAGTTAAAGAAGGTAGGAGCAGGAAGAGTAACATGGACAACACGACGTCTATCAAAGATTAGCCGGTACTGGAGGGATTGTTCGTTCCTCTCAAGAAACAAATTGCGAACCATAGCATTATAATCTAGAAAAGCAGGCAGCAACTTAATATCGTTTTCACTTATGGATACACCAATATAATCAGCTAAACGAGTTGCATAAATTCCACCAAAAAAATCTCCATCTTTAGCATTAAGATGTAACCTCCGTGCAACAATGGCCCCCCAAGTTATATCATTTATCACCTAATACCGCACTCTTGAGGAAACTAAGATCTAGGACAGACATGTGGCTAAGCTCATCCTTACCGTTAATGCATCTACCTATAAAGAGAGCAAAGTAATGTATGGCAGGAAAATGAATGCTCCCTATGGTAGCTTGTGTAATTTTCTAGTTTCTCCCACAGTGATTCTAGCAAGAAAATCATTATATTCAGATTTGCGAGGTTCACTAAAGATGCCACACTGTGGGATTTTGCAAGCAGTGTTAAAATCTTCAAGGTCCATGGTATATGATTTATCAGAGAGGTCAAATAAAACAGTCTGAGTGTTGCACTTAGATGAAAAGTTAAACCTCCGCACAAAGGAATCAGTGAGGTGATAGTATTGGCGGCACTTATCTAATACAAAGTCATCAAGATCAGCATTATGCACATACTCATCAAATTCATCCTTGAAGCCAGCTTGGATCATAAATTCATCTGACGGCCATTTGCAAGGCTTCACTGGAGCTTCTCTTCGTGGTTCAAGGTCCGGCTCACGTATCGCAAGCCTCGGTGCTTGCTTACTTGAATAACCACCTTGGTACATTTTCCTAAACCTTTTTCTTCCTCTGAAAAATTTGTGAAATTTTAGTGACTCAAAATAAAAGTGAACCAAACTCAACAAGATTGATAGCAACTACTCCACAAGTGCCTAGAGGCTATATCATGCATTAAAACTACCTTGGACCATATAAATTTGACAAGCAAGCTCAAGAATAGGGTCACCTCAGCATCAAAAATTTGCAATAAATAAAGCACTAGAACAAAAACTAATTGGACCATTGGAGGCGTCACATACCGAAGAACAATCCCCCAAAGCAGTTTTGTGAATGGAGCTTTAAGCAAGGAGATCGAAAACGGCAGCAAAACGAGCAAGAACATGGGTTTGAGCTACGGGATGATTTTTTCTAGAGGAAGACGAAGTGTGTGGGTGCTGGAATAAGTGGAGGGGGCCATGTGGGACTCACGAGGCAGGGGGCATGCCCTCCACCCCCGTGACCAAATGGTGGGTTCCCCTGCTGTGTTCTAAGTGCCAAAAATTCTCAAATATTCTACAAAAAATCATGTCTAATTTTCAGGGCATTTGGAGAACTTTTATTTTCGAGGTATTTTTTACTGCACGGATAATTCAGAAAGCAGTTTTAATATAGTTTCTTTTAATGGAGCATGGTATACTTTGTACTCCTGGATCTCCAAGTTTCTTTGGTATTCCACCCTTAAAAGTATAATTAGCAAGCATGGTGGAAATTTCAGCTTCCAGTATGTTTCTTTTATTTGTAACAATATCTTTCATATACTTGGCATAGGGATTCATTTTAAGCATATCAGTCAAACGCATACGCAAAAAGATAGGTCTAATCATTTTAGCAAAGCGCTCAAAATCCTCATCATCCTTTTTCTTGGATGCTTAGGAGGAAAAGGCATGGATTTCTGAACCCATGGTTCTCTTTCTTTACCGTGCTTCCTAGCAACAAAGTCTCTCTTATCATAACATTGATTCTTTGATTGCGGTTTATCAAGATCAACATCAGGTTCAATCTCTACACCATTATTATTGCTAGGTTGAGCATCAACATGAACATCATTATTAACATTATCACTAGGTTCATGTTCATTACCAGATCGTGTTTCAGAATCAGAAACAGAAATATCATTGGGATTCTCAGGTGTGTCAATAACAGGTTCATGCACCTCTCATTTTTATTTTTATTTTTATTAGAAGGACTAGGTGTATCCACATTAATTTTCTAAGAATTTTGCTCAACTCTCTTAGGATGGCCCTCGGGATACAAAGGTTCCCGAGTCATTTTACCACCTCTAGTCATAACTCTAACATCATTATCATTGTTCTTATTATTTAACTCATTAAGCAAATCATCTTGTGCATTAAGTACTTGTTCTACTTGTGTTGTAGCCATGGAAGCATGCTTACTAATAAGCTTAAGATCACTTTTAACTCTAGACATATAATCACTCAAGTGTTCAACCATATAAGCATTGCATTTCAATTGTCTACCAAAATAAGCATGAAGTCTTCTTGCTTAACAATAAAATTATCAAATTCATCCAAGCATTGGCTAGCAAATTTAGTAGATGGAATTTCACACTTAACAAATCTATAGAGAGAATTTAACTTTATTACATGTGTTGGGTTATCAAGACCATGTATCTCTTCAATAGGCAGTAGATTCTTAACATCTTTAGCTTTAATACCTTTTTCTTTCATAAATTTCTTTGCCTCTTGCATATCTTCAGAACTGAGAAATAGAATACCCCTTTTCTCGGAGTTGGCTTAGGAGTTGGTTCAGGAAGTGTCCAATCATTATCATTACTCAATATATTATTCAATAGCAATTCAGCTTGCTCAACAGTTCTTTCCCTAAAAACACAACCAGCACAACTATCTAGGTGGTCTCCGGAAGCATCGGTTAGTCCATTATAAAAGATATCAAGTATTTCATTTTTATTGAGAGGATGATCAGGCAAAGCATTAAGTAATTGGAGGAGCCTCCCCCAAGCTTGTGGGAGACTCTCTTCTTCAATTTGCACAAAATTAAATATTTCCCTTAAGGCAGCTTGTTTCTTATGAGCGGGGAAATATTTTGCAGAGAAGTAATAAATCATATCCTAGGGACTACGCACACAACCAGGAGCAAGAGAATTAAACCATATCTTAGCATCACCCTTTAATGAGATAGGAAACAATTTAAGAATATAGTAATAGCGATTTTTTCCTCATGAGTAAATAGGGTGGCTATATCATTCAATTTAGTAAGATGTGCCACAACAATTTCAGATTCATAGCCATAGAAAGGATCAGATTCAACCAAAGTAATTAACTCAGGATCGACAGAGAATTCATAATCCTTATTGGAAATACAGATAGGTGAAGTAGCAAAAGCATAGTCATATTGCATTCTAGCATTCAAAGACTTTTCTTTCAACTTAGCTAGCAGTTTCTTAAGATCACATCTATCATTGCAAGCAAGAAAGTCTCTAGCAGTTTCTTCATCCATAACATAACCCTCAGGTACAATAGGCAATTCATATCTAGGGGGAGAATCTTCATCGTCACTTTCATTAATATCATCAGATTCAGTAATTTCATTCTCTCTAACCCTAGCAAACTGTTCATCAAGAAATTCACCTAATGGCATATTGTTATCAAGCAGAGAAGTAGTATCATCATAAGCATCATGCATAGCAAAAGTGGCATCATCAATAACATGCGACATATCAGAATCAATAGCAGGTGTAGGTGTCGCAAGTTTACTCAAAACAGAAGGTGAATCAAGTGCAGAGCTAGATGGCAGTTCCTTACCTCCCCTCGAAGTTGAGGGAAAAATCTTGGTTCTTTGATCTTTCAAATTCCTCATAGTGATCAATAGATATAAATACCAAGTGACTCAGAGAATAGAGCTATGCTCCCCGGCAACGGCGTCAGAAAAAGGTCTTGATAACCCACAAGCATAGGTGATCGCAACCATTTTCGAGGGTAGAGTATTCAACCCAAATTTATTGATTTGACACAAGGGGAGCCAAAGAATATTCTCAAGTATTAGCAGCTGAGTTGTCAATTCAACCACACTTGAAAGACTTAATATCTGCAGCAAAGTAGTATGGAAGTAACGGTAACGGTGGCAAAAGTAAGAGTAGCAGTTTTGTAGCAATCGTAACAGTGGCAATGGAAAATTAACTTAGCAAGGATCAATATGAAACAAGCTCATAGGCAGTGGATCAGTGATGGATAATTATGTAGGATGCAATTCATCATGCAACAGTTATAACATAGGGTGACATACAACTAGTTCTAGTTCATCAATGTAATGTAGGCATGTATTCCGAATATAGTCATACGTGCTTATGGAAAAGAACTTGCATGACATCTTTTGTCCTACCCTCCCATGGAAGCGGGGTCCTATTGGAAACTAAAGGATATTAAGGCCTCCTTTTAATAGAGTACCGAACCAAAGCATTAGCACTTAGTGAATTCAAGAACTCCTCAAACTACGATCATCACCGGGAAGTGTCCTGACTATTGTCACTCCGGGGTTTGTCGGATCATAACACATAGTAGGTTACTATAACTTGCAAGATAGGATCAAGAACACTCATATATTCATGAAAACATAATAGGTTTAGATCTGAAATCATGGCACTCGGGCCCTAGTGACAAGCATTAAGCATGGCAAAGCCATAGCAACATCAATCTTAGAACATAATGGATACTAGGGATCAAACCCTAACAAAACTAACTCTATTACATGGTAAATCTCATCCAACCCATCACCGTCCAGCAAGCCTATGATGGGATTACTCACGCACGGCGGTAAGCATCAGGAAATTGGTGATGGAGGATGGTTGATGATGATAATGGCGACGGATTCCCCTATCTGGAACCTCGAACGGACTCCGGATCTGCCCGCCCGAGGAAGAACAGGGCTTGGCGGCGGCTTTGTATCGTAAAATGTGATGAATCCTTTCCTCTGATTGTTTTCTCCCCGAACGTGAATATATGGAGTTGAAGTTAAGGTCGGTGGAGGTCCAGGGGGCCCACAAGGCAGGGGGTGCGCCCTGGGGGCGCCCACCATCCTCATGGATAGTGTGTGGCCCCCCTTCGGTTGATTCTTTTGCCAGTATTTTTTATTAATTCCAAAACGTGACTCCGTGAAGTTTTAGGTCATTCCGAGAACTTTTATTTCCGCACAAAAATAACACCATGGCAATTCTGCTAAAAACAGCGTCAGTCCCGGTTAGTTCCATTCAAATCATGCAAATTAGAGTCCAAAACAAGGGCAAAATTGTTTGTAAAATTAGATACGTTGGAGATGTATCAATTACTTAGCCGGCCGGCTATGGAGCGGCAGCGGCGGGGACAGGGCAGGGGCGCGGCGGCGCCGAGGCAGGACAGGGGCATGGTGGCGTCGGGGTAGAGGGAAGCGTGCGGCGAGGGCGGCAACTGCAAGGTCCGGCAGCCTGGCGACATCGAGGTGGTCGTCGGCACTGTCGGGGGAGAGGAGGCTCGAAGAAGTTGAATGGGGTTTGAAAATTTTTACAAGTGCTGCTTATATACATAGGTCTTTAGTCCTGGCTGGTGGCTCCAACCAGGACTAATGCCCCCCTTTCGTCTCGGTCGGAGCCACCAACCGGGACTAAAGGTGTATTTCAGTAGCCCAAAGGGCGGGAAGCACATGCCTTTAGTCCCAGTTGGTGGCTCGAACCAGGACGAAAGGGCCTCTCGTCCCGGTTTGACCCACCTTTCGTCCCGGTTCGAGCCACCAACCGGGACTAAAGACCTGGTGCTGTCGTAGCCAAAAGTTAGTCCCACCTTGCTATTTGAGAGGAGCTCGGAGTGGTTTATAAGCACTGCAGCCACTACCCTCTCGAGCTCCTTTCTAATGCAGGCATTACATGCCTATCTCACGCCCTGTTTGGCCTGCTTGCACTGCGGGCCTGCATCCTGGCCATTTGGAGGGTTTCTAGTCATATGCTGGCCGTGGTGGCTAGTTGGCAGGCCTTTTTATTTTATTTTTTGCATATGTTATGTTTTTAAAATTTTAATGTTATTATTTGCATATGTTATTTTTAGTTATATAATTTTAGTTGCATAAATTTTATATAATTTTAGTTGCATAAGTTTTATTTTTTATTGATTCTTTTTAGTTGATTCCTTTTGCTATTAGAGTTTTATAAAAGCTTTGTAGTTTTCTATTAAAGTTTGTAACAAAAACTATTTATGAAAATTCTTTTTGCTACTAAGGTTTTTAACAAAAAAAATACTTTAATAATTTTAGTTAATATTATTTTTATTCTTTTTAGTTGATCATAACAAAATATTTTAATTGATTCTTTTTAGTTCATTGTTTCTGCTATTAGAGTTTTGTAAAAGCTTTTTAGTTCATTCTTTTTTCTATTAGTTCATTCTTTGAGCTAAATGACCCTGAAATTTAAAAGCACTACAAATAAACTCTGAAAAGGTTGAAACATGGCACGGTATCATAATTTCACCCACATAGCATGCGATAAAAAGTTGAGAGGGTTACGAGAAAAACTTGATGCACTTCGTGTAGAAATTGGACAATTTGTTTCGAAGTATCAGGGTTTCGGACGAAAACTCATCTATTTCTAAAGGGATTTCATTTTTTAAACATATTTTAACTCTGGAGTATTTGTGCATTCAATATGCACCATGCAAAGGCACATCATCAATTTTCAACCCTTTTATGACTTCATTTTCTATTTTTCATGCATTTAATGATTTATTTTGAGCTAAATGACCCTGAATTTGAAAATCACTACAAATGAACTCTGAAAAGGTTGAAATTTGGCATGGTATCATAATTTCACCCACATTGCCTGTGCTAAAAAGTTGAGGGGTTACGGGAAAAACTGGATGCACTCTTGTACAAACTGGATAATCTCTTTCGAAGTATCAGGGTTTCGGACGAAAACTCGTCTATTACAAAAGTGATTTCATTTCTTGACATGTAACTACAGTGATATTCTAGATCAAAGCCATCATCAGAATAGTTGTGGAGAGAAAGTCTTCACTTTTTCTTCACTAGAGAGAAAGTCTTCGCTTTTTCTTCATGTGTGTCCCTTGCTTATTGCGCTGTAACCATGGATAATCTTCATCGTTTAACAGGATGCTTAGGCCAGGCTTCACTTTGAACGGAGGAATTTCATGAAACTTTTCATAATCTTCAGACATGTCTGTCTTTTCCTCCACTCCCACGATGTTTATTTTCCATGAAAGAACTATGTGGCGCTTTGGCTCACTGTATGATGTATTTGCTTCCTTATCTTTTCTTTTTCTTGGTTTGGTAGACATGTCCTACACATAGAAAACCTGCGCCACATCATTGGCTAGGATGAACGGTTCGTCCAAGATTGCTGACATCCACTGTTGTCATTCCGTACTGCGGGTCTACCTGTACCCTGCCTCCTGACAGATTGACCCATTTGCAGCAAAACAAAGGGACCTTAAAATCATGTCCATAGTCAAGATCCCATATGTCAACTATGTAACCATGATATGTGTCCTTTCCCCTATTGGTTGTTGCATCAAAGCGGACACCACTATTTTTGTTGGTGCTCTTTTTGTCTTGGGTGATCGTGTAAAATGTATTCCCATTTATATCGTACCCTTGGTAAGTTAATATAGTCGAATATGGTGTCCTGGCCAACAAGTACAACTCATCTCCAACAATGTTGTTACCCATGATATGTGTTTCCAACCAACTGCCGAAAGTCCTAATGTGTTCACATGTAATCCAGTCGTCAGACTGCTCCGGATGTTTGGAGCGTAGAATATTCTTGTGTTCATTGACATACGGGGTCACCAAGGTAGAATTATGTAGAACTGTGTAGTGTGCTTGAGCCCAAGAATGCCCTTCCCTACATATTATTGAATCCGCTCCTAGCGTGCCTTTTCCAGTCAGTCTCCCCCAATACCGCGATTGAGGGACACCAATCGGCTTAAGGTCAGGAACAAACTCAACAAAAAACCCAATGACCTCCTCTGTTTGATGGCCCGTGGAGATGCTTCCTTCTGGCCTAGCATGGTTACGAACATATTCTTTAAGACACCCATGAACCTATCAAACGGGAATATATTGTGTAGAAATACAAGACCCAGCATGACAATCTCATCGACTAGGTGAACTAGGACGTACGTCACAATATTATAGAAGGATGGTGGGTACACCAACTCGAAACTGACAAGAAATTGGACCAAATCATTCTGTAAGCTTGGTAGGATTTCTGGATTGATTACCTTCTGAGAAATTGCATTGAGGAATGCACATAGCTTCACAATAGCTAATAGAACATTTTCTGGTAGAAGCCCCCTCAATGCAACTGGAAGCAGTTGTGTCATAATCACGTGGCAGTCATGAGACTTTAGGTTCTGGAATTTTTTTTCTCTGCCATATTTATTATTCCCTTTATATTCGACGAGAAGCCAGACGGGACCTTGATACTGAGCAGGCATTCAAAGAAGATTTCCTTCTCTACTTTCCTAAGAGCGTAGCTGGAAGGACCTTCATACTACTTTGGATGCATGCCATCTTTTTCGTTCACACGTTGCTGGTCCTCTCGTGCCTTCGGTGTATTTTTTGTATTCCCATACACGCCCAAAAAGCCTAGAAGGTTCACGCAAACATTCTTCGCCATGTGCATCACGTCGATTGCAGAGTGGACCTCTAGGTCTTTCCAATAGGGTAGGTCCCAAAAAGTACATTTCTTCTTCCACATGGGTGCGCGTCCCTCAGCGTCATTCGGAACAGATTGTCCGTCAGGACCCTTTCCAAAGATTACTTGTAAATCCTTAACCATATCAAGTATATCAGCACCAGTATAGAGGACGGGCTTCTTCTGGTGATCTACCTCACCTTTGAAATGCTTGCCTTTTTTTTCTTAAGGCATGTCTGGTCGGAAGAAATCGACGATGTCCCAGGTACACATTCTTCTTGCATTTGTCAAAATATATACTTTCAGTCTCATCTAAACAATGTGTGCATGCATTGTACCCCTTGTTTGTCTGTCCTGAAAGGTTACTAAGAGCAGGTCAATCATTGATGGTTACAAACAGCAATGCTTGTAGGTCAAATTCCTGTTGTTTGTGCTTATCCCACACACGTACACCATTTTTATTCCATAGTTGTAAAAGTTCTTCAACTAATGGCCTTAGGTACACATCAATGTCGTTGCCGGGTTACTTAGGGCCTTGGATGAGCACTGGCATCATAATGAACTTCCGCTTCATGCACAACCAAGGAGGAAGGTCATAGATGCATAGAGTCGCGGGCCAGGTGCTATGATTGCTGCTCTACTCCCCAAAAGGATTAATGTTATGTTCACTTAAACCAAACCATACGTTCCTTGCGTCATTTGCAAAGTCCCGCCACTTTCTCTCGATTTTCTCCACTACGACCCGTCAGCGGGTGCTCTCAACTTCCCGTCTTTCTTACGGTCTTCTTTGTGCCATCACAAAAACTTGGCCAGTTCTTTGTTTCTGAACAGACGTTTCAACCGTGGAATTATAGGAGCATACCACATCACCTTGGCATAAACCTTCTTCCTGGGGCGCTCGCCCTCAACATCACTAGGGTCATCTCGTCCGATCTTATACCGCAATGCACCGCATACTAGGCATGTGTTCACCGCGGTAGAGGATGTAGTCATTAGGGCATGCATGTATCTTCTGCACCTCCAATCCTAGAGGGCAGAGAACCTTCTTTGCTTCGTACGTACTGTCAGGCATTTCGTTATCCTTTGGAAGCTTCTTCTTCATAATTTCCAGTAGCTTCCCAAATCCGTTGTCAGATATACCATTGTCTGCCTTCCATTGCAGCAATTCCAGTGTGGCATCGAGCTTTGTGTTGCCATCTTTGCAATTTGGGTACAACCTTTTTTTGTGATCCTCTAACATGCAATCGAACTTAAACTTCTCCCTTTCACCTTCGCATTCTCTTTGCGCATCAACAATCACCCGGCGAAGATCATCATCGGGCACATCGTCTGGTGCCTCTTGATCTTCAGCTTCCCCCGTTGCATGATCACCGTATTCAGGGAACATAGGATAGTTGTCATCATCCTCTTCTTCTTTGTTGTCTTCCATCATAACTCCTTTTTCTCCATGCTTGGTCCAAACATTATAGTGTGGCATGAAATCCTTCTCAAGCAGGTGCAAGTGAAGAGTTTTTGAGTTAGTGTAATTCTCATTCTCACAAACAGGGCATGGACAATACATAAAACCATTCTGCTTGTTTGCCTCAGCCACTTCAAGAAATTTATGCAGTCCCTCAATGTACTCGGAGGTGCGTCGGTCACCGTACATCCATTGTTGGTTCATTTGCGTGCATTATATAATTAAGTGTATCAAAAACCATTAAAGAACATCATGAATATAGAAGTGATCAAATTAATACAAGTTCATAATCACATTAAAGCCAAAGTACACTAGCGATCAAATGTTATTACTGAAAAAATAAATACATAAAGTTTATACATAGTTCTCACAGAACAACATACAAATCTCTAGAGCATCTAATTAAAACATACATTGAAACTAACATACAACTATGTAAAACATTTAAATGCAACAACAAATGCGATCATAATCACAACTAAGATAACAATTGATCCAATAGCATAATGATACCAGGCCTTATTATCAATGACATATTTTCTTATCTTTCTAATCTTCAAGCGCATTGCATCCATCTTGATCTTATGATCATCAACGACATCGGCAACATGCAACTCCAATTTCATCTTCTCCTCCTCAATTCTTTTCAGTTTTTCTTTCAAATACTCATTTATTTTTCAATTAAATTTAATCTCTCAACAAGAGGGTCGGTTGGAATTTCCTGTTCACATACCTCCTAGATAAAAACATCTATATCACGTTGGTCGGCATAATTGTCACAAACACTAAATGACACAAATAGTTACAAAAGATAATATACCACATCCGAATCATAGACCGGACGAGGGCCGACGGGGCGGATACCAAAACCATGGCACTATATAATAACAAACAATAATAAAAGTAAGAAATTTATACAAGTATCTATCTAAATCATACAAGTAAGAATTTTTTCTTTTAAAAAGAAGATAAGAACAAGAGGCTCAACACGATGGTGCTGGTGATGAGATCGGTGCGGACGATCAACGACGGTGAGGACAGGGACGGGACGGGACGGACCGCCAAACCTAGACAAATCTTGGGGAAAATGGAGCTTGGAGAGGAGAAAGCTTAAGCGTGTCTCGCGCATTTCATTGAATACCTCATGTGCATAGGAGGTGAGAGCAGAGCAGCACACACCTACCACACGCCGGCCGGCCAAAAAACAGAGGAGTGAGTGGGCAAGGGCCAGCATATATATAGGCATCTCTTTAGTCCCGATTTGTGGCTAGAACTGGAACAAAAGACTGACCTATAGTCCCGGTTCCAGCCACCAACCGGGACTAAAGGGGCTGCGCCAGGAGCAAGGACCTTTAGTCCCGGCTCGTGTCTGGAACCGGGACTAAAGGGGTCAGACGAACCGGGACTGGTGCCTGCCGAGGCCCAGCCGGTGTCCTGGCCTCATGAACCGGGACTAATGCACTTATGTGGCCTGGACCAAAGCCCTGTTTTCTACTAGTGAATTCAAAACTTGCTCCATGGATACTCAATGGATGCCCATCTGACAAGTAGGTCCCACATGGCAATGACACATGTCATATAACCCATCCTAATACGAATAGACCATTAAGTATAGACCACATAGGGGGTGTCATTTGTAGTTGTGATATGTGCAAAACTGTTAATTTGTATTGTCTATTGTGTTATGTAACATTTTATCATTATCGTTGGTGTTGACATATATATGTTGTTATGGTCACTGTTTCCAACCAGTATGGGTATGGACAACGTGTGTAACGCATGAAAATAGTCATAGGTGGGCAATAGACGACCTCGAGGATATGTGTATGGATTTGGTTCAGCTCTACCCATCCAAACCGGCCCCATTGCCATCCCTAGGCACCATATATCATTTTGCCTTGCGAAGTTCGTACTGTACATTCTCCTTTATTCCAATCATAGTTTCTTAATTTAGCATAATGAGGGAATGCCACTGTTCATACAAAGAAGTCTAGCAACCATGTTAAATTGTCTCTATAAGCATCTAAATCAGATACGTTGGAGACGTATCAAGGCACGAGGAGGCTTGGAGCGCGGAGGACGGTGATATGACCTTGTACAGATGGGCGTTGCTAATGCGCGCGCGTGTGCGAACAGTCGCTTTCGGACAGGCCGGGATGTCCTGATTTGGAAAGCCTGTAGCAGGTTACGTATGTGAGTTGGGAAAGGATTATACCGGTTAATTATTGTGGGCCCTCCGCCCTCCCTGAAAATCAGGGGAGATTAAATATGGAAATTAAATGGGTGGGCTTCGCACGTCCTGGCTGCATGGCACGTCTTTGCGAGGTCTTCGCGATCTTGTGGTGGGTCCAAGTGTGATACGAGGAAGTTGTCGGAGGAGGCTTCGCTTCGATAGAATCGATCGCTCCAACGAGCCAACGCGAAGGAGCGTTTCCGTGTACAGATCTTTATGTACGGCGATGTTGTGAGGCAGCGGGCATTGTGGGCATGGGAGCAACTTGATGGATAGTTTCCCTTTTAGCAGATAGTAATAACTAGTAGTACAAATTATCATGGATAGTGGAGATACGGTGGTAGTCTACTTCGGCAGAACATTTAATCTAAGGCATTAGTTTGTCTGGTACTCCCTCCGTTCGGGTTTATTGGGCCTATTTGCCAAAGCTCGGTTACCAAGGAAGAATATTATTGGTGGACATCCGTGATTTCTGAGCCTAAGTACAATCAATTAGATTAATTCGCAGTTATTTCGAAGCGTCACGGCCGCTAGTTGCCAGTTTTGCTTTTACATGCAACCAATCGGTGCATGTGCATCGTAGGTTAGTTATTGCTCACACCTGGTTCCACGCTTGCATGCAACGATTCACCCAAAGCTGCAGCCAATGGGCACGCATTCAGCGGAGGGGATCGAGGGCAGCCAGCACGCACATCAAACGGGGCCTTAGAAAAACAGTCCGTTGAGGCCCAATAAACCCGGACCGAGGGAGTAGTCCCCTTGATATAATATGGACTGTTGGATGTGATTTAGTTTTTTTTTCGGAAAAAACTTCCAATCTATTCATCTTCAATCATGGTAGTATAATGAAAACTAGAAATAATAAAAATTACATCCAGATCCGTAGACCACCTAGCAACGACTACAAGTACTGAAGCGAGCTGAAGGCGCGCTGCTGTCATCACCCCTCACTCGCTGGAGCCGGGCAAACCTTGTTGTAGTAGACAGTCGGAAAGTCGTCGTGCTAAGGCCCCGTAGAACCAACGCACCAGAACAGCAACCACCGCGAATGAAGAGTGTAGATCAAAAGGATCCAACCTGAAAACACACGAGCGAAGACGAACGACGAACAGATCCGAGCAAATCCACCAAAGATAGATCCGCCGGAGACACAACTCTACACGCCCACCGACGATGCAAGACGCATCACCGGAACGGAGGCTAGGCGGAGAGACCTTTATTCCATCTTCAGGGAGTCGCCACCTTCTCGCCTTCCTGACTAGGACACAAACTCTAACAAAGTTCGAAAAAAGATCTAAAAACGGAGCCCTCCCACCTACAAGGGCCGAGATCCACTCCGCCTCCATGGCCATACGGCCACCGGAGACGGGATGGACTGGCACCGACGCCGGTGAGAGGCAGAAAGCTAGGGTTCTTGGAGGTGGCGGCTAGATGTGCGTCCGTGTTGTGGATGTGATTTAGTTTGATTGGAAGCCCCTAGTAATCATGTGCACATGTGGCTAGATTAATTTATGTTTGCTCTTTTATAAGTAGTGGACACTGGTTATACTCAGTTTTGCTTTGAGTTCCTGCATTTGTTTTGTTTTTTCGGTTGGGACATGCTCTTGGCACGAGGTCTTGTGTGGTTTCATTACCCGCTGGCGTGCCTTCACGATCACAACAATCCAACGACATGTTGGCGGCCGATGCGCGCATAAAACTAGTCAGTAGAAAAGAAGCGTTTTTCCTGGCATATACTCCTTACTATAATCATCAATATCAACAGGATCTTCTTCTGTTTTCGGGGAATATATACCAACGACAACTAATATAAGTAACAAAGTACACTTTAATTAATTTAGGCGGCAGCCACAACATAGCGAAACTAGGATACAAATTAGACATGAGCTAGCTGCTACTACTACTTGGCAAAGAGAGCTCTCCGTCCAAAACATACGAAGCATTGACACATGCATGCGTGCATGAAGGAACGACGACAAACTCGCATATGCAGGCAGCTGCCATTGGGGAAGCTTCATGGGTGCGGGTGGAGGTTGACGTGTTCGACTTCGGCTTCGACTTCTTTGGGGGCCTGGACGTTGACATTGTTGTCCTTGACGGGGGCTTCGACGAGGCATAGAAGGACGCGGCCCGCGCCCCCGCCGGCCCCACCCGCCACCTTGTCGGCCAGCGTCCTGCCGGCCGCCGCGGCGGGCACGACGACGGAGCCCAGCTGCAGGAAGACGCCGACCAGGACGAGGACCAGCATGGTGTTCCGAACCACCATGCTGCTGGCACGACGATGAGCTGGCTTTGATTCTATTTCCGGGTAGCTATGAACCCAGAGGCCGGCTAATGTGTCTGCTGTGTGTGGTGTTTGTGCCGTCGATCGACCGTCGATATATAAAGGGAAGCAGGCGGAGGGCTAGAGCAGTGATCCGCGTGGATGATTAATTAATAATAATCGTTTACAAAATGCAGCAGGTTACAGCTATGTGTGTTATTGATCGGCATATATATATATGACCATAATACTACTGGCATTGCGCCACTAACTAATCCAGCTATATAGGTAGGGAACGTGATAGCGTGTCTCTCGGTATTGCAAACGTGGTTGACTCACACATTGCTGGCAGCACGAACCAAGGAATGATACGGAACTGCATTTTTGACAGGAAAGAAGATACGGAGATCAGGTCGGAAGAACTAAGTAGTATCTTGTTTATTCAGAGTTTCTAACTGAATCATGGCAATTATATTTGCCGGTTTTGCTAATGGTCAGGTGCCTGAAAAAACTGTTTTGTTTCAGTCGATTTTTTTGCCTCAAAAGGGGCAGCAGCAGCCGGCTCGGTTTTGTTCCGGTTGTTCTTTTCTTTTCTCTCTCTTGTCTGGAACAACCCACTACTTACTACCGGCTGGCTGGAGCAGCCCACAGTCCACACACAAAGGCCTGGTCTGATCAATTAATTACTCCCTTCATTCTAAAATAATTGAAGTTCTAGGATTTTTGTAAGTCATATTTTAAATTTCGAGCAATTTCCTAGAATAACCCGCAGATATCTATGATATCAAATATGTATAATATGAAAATATATGTCATAATGAATCTAATGAGATAAATTTGGTTTTATATGTGTTGATATATTTCTATATATACTTGCTCAAACTTAATGAAGTTTGACATTCCTTATTTTGGAACGGAGAACGTATTAAGAAGTCTGTGTGTGTTTGCGAGCGTGCAAGGACATGTGTGTTTGCATGCATCTGTTGGTATGTGTCTCTCTACACTCGTGCATGTTTGTTTTCTTTTTGATTAAAAGTGGGGATTTCCCTCCGATTTCATTAACGAAACCAAGATCACAAGTAGCAGTTTAAAGCGTAGTGAAGCGCCAAGTCTTAAAAGGACTACCATAAGTTTTAGGAACAGCAAAAGAACTGCAAGCAAAAGCTGGCAACAGGAACGAAGAGCCATTACAAACGGATATCTAGGGGCTAATACAAACTACTGCGAGGCCTCCAGCAAGCTAGAGCCAGGCTAAGTCCCAGCTGCTCCCAGTCGTCTCATTCTAGGCCTCCACCCCTCCGACGCCTTGTAGATTTCACTTGCCACCCGCTCTATTATTTTTGCTCCCAGCATTGGCATTTTTTGCTCTGGATTTTTTTCCTGCAAATCAGACCAGTCAATAATCCAATTGCACATCCTCCTAACAATCATTATGGGGTCATTTAAATTTTTTGATCTAAACACCTGTGACAGCTTGGATTTGTCTTCTCTCTTTTTCTGGACTTTCTTTTGCCTTTGCTTTGGATTTGGAGTTTCGAATCAATTCAAATGGACTTGAGTACTTGCGCCTACCCATGATTTTCACCCAAGTGACCCATCCACCCCTAACTCAACTTTCTCCCTCTGAAATATTCCAAAAATGACCCAAGGAATATTTTTCATAAAAGAAAAATATTCATTTTCTTTTCTGAAATTCACTTCAGAGAAGTATGCTCCAAAGAAACCCTCATTTTTATTGCTCCTAAAATCCTGAGAAAATTCAGAAATATTCTTTGAGCCCTAGGGCACCTCCCTGAGCAAAAATATTGCATAAAGTTTTGGAATATTTTTGCTACAGAAAATCATTTCTGTTCTGGGCAGAATAGCCACTTTACACAGCAAGTATGTTTTTCCTTGATCCAATGAGGCTGATCTTTTTCGAGCTTCATTAACTTCCTAAGAGAATGCTAAACCCCAAAGCCCAGCTCTTAACTCTGACTGAATCACTCTCAGTTAACTTCACAAGTTACTGTCCAGAAACTTACCAGGAAGTAAACCACGCACTCACAACTCCTGGGTTCAACTCAAATCGTTGGAACCACTCAAACCACTAAGGACTACACGCCAGACATGAAGTTTGAGCTTAGCGCGGCCTGATGTCATAGTTCACCGGTGACCGCGTTCGTCCAGGGGTGCTGGCTGATACGTCTCCAATGTATCTATAATTTTTGATGAGTAAAATGCGTCAGTGGTCACTGTATTTGTGTTGAGAGTTCACTTTAGCCACTGTATTTAAGAATACGGTCAATACAGTCACTATATACGCATTGCGGTGATTATACGGTCACTGACTCAGCATATAACTTCGTATTTTGTTTAAGCTGACCGGTCAAACTTCCTACATGCCAGCCTAATCGACTCTACATATGCGGTCCCACCTGTCAGTGTGTGGAGGAGAAATAAATTGGAAAAAAACAATGCACCAAAGGGGCGGACTCGAGCGTGGGACTTTTCCGCTACTACCTACCCGTGCTAGCCAGTTGAGACAAGATTGCATCCAGCTTATTGAGTTTCACACAACCACGTTAGTACGCGTGCACACACTCGCTAGCAGGCATGCAAATGCTCGAACCTTAGAGCGCACACGCCGGCGATGAAGATGAGATCATCGGGTCGTGCTCCGGCAGCCGTTCCACTATGCACGCGCACGTTGACAAAAGCGCACTATGCCGTTCCACTATGCACACGTTCTTCTGTGTACGAGTGCGTCGCTTATCGTGGGCAGATATCCAACTGAGCCAACGCGCATGCCCTCTGGCGTTGTGCGAGGCACGACTCCACGAGCGCATGGTGAGCAGTGGCGCAGCCAGTCCAATAAATCAGGGTGATCCATCAATAGAAATATTTACATAAATTTATTTATTTTCAAAGAAATATTTTTTTACTACACTATATACAAACTATGGGGAAATTCCAGGGTGGTCCATGGACCACCCTGGCCACCCCCTAGCTACGCCACTGATGGTGAGGCTGTGGAGGGACTAGGCGTGAGATGGCGGGTGTGCACTGCGACGCGTGTGTGACCTGTATGCATCCGTGCTAGAGCGTGCGTGGACACAAGGACGTGTGTGCACTGCGTACGTGCGTGCGTGAGTCTGTGTGCACTGCATGGGGTGAATCGTGATGCATGCTTGGATGTGTGCTTTATGTTTATACTAGATCGGGATCGCGCCCTGACGCGTAGGGTGCCGGTCAGAACGATGTGATCAAGAAGTAATGTTCATGTTAGTACGAATCCTCGTTTAACATATGTATTAAACAAAATAAAAGAAAGATGAAACATTTACTTGTAATAGAAGCAAGACATCATCTAAGTTCAACATCGTCATGAGATTTTAAGGTAGCATAGAGTTCAAATTCAGTGCGATCATGAGACCACGTAAGGTAATCACTTGACACTAAGTTCAGTACTAAGCGCAAGCATGAGAGAGCAAGTACTAATCCAACACAAAGTTTGCAGCTTATCCAATTAGTGCTCAGGTCCAAACCAAAAAGCATGATACCGTTTACTACCATACAAAGATACATAGTCCAGATGATGTTGAGCAAAAAAAATCATAATATATTACATGGGAAAGAAACATGTCATTCTTGTACATAGGCGAACCCCTAACAAAGCAATGTCCTAGACTACTTAGTATCATCTTCACACCTCCATGAGACTCCAGGTTGTAGCCTTAAAGATAAGTGTAGACAAACCCTGTCAAACAAAGTAATGTTTCTCTATTTCAGATTGAGAGAATCATGATAGAGAGGCATGAGACCACAAACAGTAGCATTGGTAAATCGGTAGCTGGATCCATCCAAAGCACCAAAACACAACCTCTCTACCGCAGTCTTCTACTAAACATCATCAACATGGATCATGCCAAATGCTAAATGTAAAACAAAGCAATCAATGCCTTCCAAACATAACAACATGATATTATTTACCCAAGATCAAAAGCAAGAAAGTTGGTTCTTGGGATTTATATCGTAATGGAACCAAAAATCCTAATAATATTAGTACTTACTGAGCATTTCACAACACCTAGATCAGTTAAAAAAATTCTATCTTACCGGACCACCACAAAGAGGAAGGGACGAACCTGGGAACCTGTAGGTACAACACACTCTAAGCACGGAGGCATCCATGCCAATCCGAAGGAGTACCCACCGCATGCCCAAACCCCGCCACCGGACAACAGGTGTAGCCGTGTTTCCCAGCAGATGCAGCAGCGAGGAACCTGGTGTTTTCTAAACCCCAACCACAACCTATGTAGCACAAGAGAATCAACATACATGAGCCATGGCCCGATACTCAGCGAGCAGAAAAGGTGAACAGCGGAGAGGGCGCTCACCGCTGCCTTGTTGGCAACGTCACTGATGCCTCCCCTACTCCCGAAGGCGTCAGCGGCAGTGGCGGGGCTGAGGATGAGGGAGAAGGCCTAGTCGCTGGAGGGGCGATTGGTGGTTCATATCACATCTCGCCTCTCTGCTTCCTTCTCATCCTGCCTGCCCTCACCGGAACCACACACCAAATCAGCACCATGAAGGAGAGCCACATGGAAAGGCACAAAAAGGAGGAGGCGGCTCACCTCGGCTTTGGGGCTTTCTAAACCATATTGTCACATTTATTTAGTTCCTTTTTTCCTTTGATGTATCTGCATCAAAGACCCTAGGGTTAACTTTCTTGGATAAAATTTGTGCACACCCATAATCTTTCACGATCCAGGCACATCTGAACCTGTAGCCATGATATACAAAGTTTTTTTTAAGAATGCAATCTTCTTTGTGGTCAATTGGCAACATACCTGCTCCAGAACAAATGAGTTTCTGTATCTTTGCCATTGGCCAAATGTTTCAACTGAGAATCAAATTCCTGGTTGAGAAAAAAAGTTAAAGGTTGTCAGAAAAGAGCACCAGCAAGATGAGCACATCATGATTACGGTAGATGAACGGTTTATCCATAATTCTAGTGCGCGTGCAAACTTAAAGCAACTTCTTGCATGATTTCAGCAGCCTCATTGAAGCTAGCAATACACTGAAGCTAGCAACTAAAGAAAGGGAAATGTTTGCTAACCTGGCAAATAGAATTAACTGCTCGTTTCCGTGCTTGAGCTTTCTCTCTACTATTTCCAGCGGTAATTTTTGAAAGGAAACGTCTCTCCATCCCATCAAGGTCTCAACACATTTGTAAGTATTACAATTCTTAAGTTGCCTTCATAAGCTTTGATGCGCAGGTCACAAAACAATATTCCATAATAAGCAAATAAACGTGAATGCAGAAATGTGTTGGAAAAGGCTCATTTATCATTGATATTGGATAGAACCAGGGGTTCAAAAACCAGCAGCCAACACCGCTAGTTTTCTCTTAAACCAACAGGCCCTTCTTTCAAAATGTTTAACAATATCGTCATTTGTGTTTTCGTCTTACAATAATCTCTAGTACATCGTATTAACTTGGAAAGAGAGGAACTAAATCAAGCTAGGCAATAGAAGAGCAAGAGGAGCTTACCCATCTTCTTCTTCCCGCGCTTCTTCGGACGAACGGCGGTGGCTCGTGTCGAGGCAGCATTTTGGGATCAACAATTACTACAATTAAAAGAATAAAAATTTGAGGCCTCATCCTTAACTTGTAAAAGAAAATTAAGCCTGCACTTGATCCTGTTTTTTGCTAGTAATCGGTGAGTCCCTATTATTAGCAAAAAAGGGACCAGCATTTATCTTTGTTCTTGCAAATTGCGATTACTATCACTGAACAACAATACTATATGATATAATGCAGTGCACAAATCATGTACATTTATGTTCTTATTAGCCAACTAAGCAAGCGGAAAAACTAAAAACAACGCATCATTGTGCACATAAGCGACAAGCAAGCAAACTGAAAAACCAACACCCTGTATATAGTATCTCTGCAACAATCTAATGACCAACATAACACTTATATATGTAATTCACAGCAAAAAATATTAGCTTTCTCATAATAAATAAAACAACTCTTGCATAATACCTGCAAAGCACAATTTGGTTGGAACTCACAAAGGCAATCAAGCCCACAACATCAGCAGCCCCTCCTTTCCAGTGAATGTATCCGTTCAGTATATTGACCAATTCTCAATCCCTATTCTGCAAAGAACAGACAGTAACATCACTCAAAAGGTTGCTTGGATTTTCATCGAACAACTTGTAGACATACAACTTGTACACATGTACAAAAAAGATTATGCACAAACAAAGATGAGAAGACGAGTGCATCAGATAAGATAAGATATCAGGCTAATCAGGAGGAAGAGAGAAG
The DNA here is from genome assembly GCF_018294505.1 of Triticum aestivum. Lineage (NCBI taxonomy): Eukaryota > Viridiplantae > Streptophyta > Magnoliopsida > Poales > Poaceae > Triticum > Triticum aestivum. Next base: position 74,211,872 of record NC_057798.1, read on the forward strand.
TGTGGGTACCTGCAAAAAAGGGATAGAGAAATTGGAGGGGCATGGAGGTGGAATGGTTGGGGTGCAGAGCCGCACAAGGCAGAGGAGATCGAGAGAGGGAGAGGAGGAGTTGGGACGAGCTATTTCGAGGCGGTGGGTGGCGGCAGCGGCGGCTCGAGAGAGAAAGGCACGCGGGAGGGGAGGGGAGGGGAGAGGAGGCGCGCGGGAGGGGAAAGGAGGCGGCGGCGGCGAGGCGGGAGGAGCTGGGCGTGGGGGAGGTGCGGGGCGGAGCCACGAGCGAAAGAGACGGGGGTGACGAATGAGAGCACGAACGAATGGGCCGCCGCCCTCCCCCACCCCATAGCCGCACGAGCCAACCGCCGCACGCCACGCACGACCCTGTCAGCAAAAAGACAAAAATACCCTCAGCGGGGGCAGGGTATTACGTGCGGTGGCACGAGATCTTTCCCCCGCCGATGCGCGCGACGAGACGACCGGGCCATATCCAAGCCACGGTCGCTGACAACCGCGGCCCACCCGCGAGCGGACCCACACGTCAGAGACTTCAGATAGAAAAAACGGAGTAAAAACAAGCGCGATGAGGCAGTAAGAGGTAGTAACTATTCATTCCGGTAGTAACTTATTTTGATCCGACGGCCCAGGTTCCTCCAGATCTTGATCCAACGAACGAAAACGCATCAAGAGAACCGATCCAACGGCCTAGAATCGCTGATCTCTTAGGAGGCTTGTAGAGACCTTCTTCTCTTATTTCTGGATATAAATTACGTCACTATCTAATTAAAGCAAAAGCGGTTGGGCTCAGGTGGCTAATACGCGCGGGCAACCTCACTGGGATATCTTGTTCGAAGCTCGCGGACGCATTGTTTTTGGTTTGTCTTTATTTCTTTCTTTTCATCCGCTGACAGGTGGGTCTGTATAAGATAAAGAGGTAACGTTGTCTGACTAGGCTCCACATATACGAAGTTTGACTGGTCAGCTTAGACAAAATACGAAACCATACGGCAACCAGTGACCGTATAATCACCGCAATGTGTATACAGTGATCGTATTGACCGTATTTTTAAGTACGGTGACTAAAGTGAACTTTTGACACAAGTACAATGACCACCGATGCATTTTACTCATTTTTGATTGTTCCTTGCTATTATAATACCCGTTTTGGATGTTTATGGACTTTACTTTACACTTTTATATCATTTTTGGGACTAACCTACTAACCGGAGGCCCAACCCGAATTGTTGTTTTTTTGCCTACTTCAGTGTTTCGAAGAAAAGGAATATCAAACGGAGTCCAAACGGAATGAAACCTTCGGAAGTGATCTTTTTGGAACAAACGCAATCCAGGAGACTTGGAGTGGATGTCAAGAAGCAGCCGAGGCGGCCACGAGGGTGCAAGGCGCGCCCTTGGGGGGTGGGCGCGCCCCCACCCTCGTGGCTCCCCCGACCAACTTCCTTCACCTCGAAAACATCCAGGAGCACCACGAAACCCTATTTCCACCACCGCAACCTTCTGTACCCGTGAGATCCCATCTTGGAGCCTTTTTCGGCGCTCCGCCGGAGGGGGAATTGATCACGGAGGGCTTCTACATCATCGCCAAGGCCTCTCCGATGAGTTGTGAGTAGTTTACCACAGACCTTCGGGTCCATAGTTATTAGCTAGATGGTTTCTTCTCTCTCTTTGAATCTCAATACAATGTTCTTCTCGATCTTTTTGGAGATCTATTCAATGTAACTCTTTTTGCGGTGTGTTTGTCGAGATCCGATGAATTGTGGGTTTATGATCAATTTTATTTATGAGAAATATTTGAATCTCCTCTGAATTCTTTTATGTATGATTGGTTATCTTTGCAAGTCTCTTCGAATTATGAGTTTGGTTTGGCCTACTAGATTGATCTTTCTTACAATGGGAGAAGTGCTTAGCTTTGGGTTCAATCTTGCGGTGTCCTTTCCCAGTGACAGCAGGGGCAGCAAGGCACGTATTGTATTGTTGTCATCGAAGATAAAAATATGGGGATTATATCATATTTGAGTTTATCCCTCTACATCATGTCATCTTGCCTAATGTGTTACTCTGTTCTTATGAATTTAATACTTTAGATGCATGCTGGATAGCGGTCGATGTGTGGAGTAATAGTAGTAGATGTAGAATTGTTTCAGTCTACTTGTCGCGAACGTGATGCCTATATACATGATCATGCCTAGATATTCTCATAACTATGCACTTTTCTATCAATTGCTCGACAGTAATTTGTTCACCCACCATAATACTTATGCTATCTTGAGAGAAGCCACTAGTGAAACCTATGGCTCCCGGGTCTATTTTCCATCATATAAATTTCCGATCTAGTTTAATTTGTAATCTTTACTTTCCAATCTATATCATAAAAATACCAAAAATATTTTTCTTATCTTATTATCTCTATCAGATCTCACTTTCGCAAGTGGCTTTGAAGGGATTGACAACCCCTTTATCGCGTTGGTTGCGAGGTTCTTGTTTGCTTGTGTAGGTACGAGGGACTTGCGTGGAGCCTCCTACTGGATTGATACCTTGGTTCTCAAAAACTGAGGGAAATACTTACGCTACTTTGCTGCATCACCTTTTCCTCTTCAAGGGAAAACCAACGCAATGCTCAAGAGAATTTATTAGAATACTCTATGTGCTTCACTTATATTTTTTGAGCTAGGCAATTTTGCTCTAGTGCTTCACTTATATCTTTTTAGAGCACGGCGGTGGCTTTATTTTGTAGAAATTGTTGATCTCTAATGCTTCACTTATATTATTTTGAGATTCTTTTAGAACAACATGGTATTTTCTATGGTTATAAAATTTGTCCTAGAATGATGGGCATCCAAGTTGGGTATAATAAAAACTATCATAGAAAGTGCATTGAACACTATGATCAATTTGATGCTTGATAATTGTTTTGATATATAAAGGTGGTAATGTTAGAGTCATGCTAGTTGGGTAATTATGAAATTGAGAAATACTTGTGTTAAATTTGGCAAGTCCCATAGCATGCACGTATGGTAAAAGTTGTGTAACAATTTTGTTGCATGGGGTGATCTTTTGATTGCCTTACTTACGTGTGGAGGTCGGGATCGCGCGATGGTTATCTCCTACCAACCCTTCCCCTAGGAGCATGCGTAGTAGTACTTTGCTTCGAGGGCTAATAAACTTTTGCAATAAGTATATGAGTTCTTTATGACTAATGTGAGTCCATGGATTATACGCACTCTCACCCTTCCACCATTGCTAGCATCTATTATGCCGCGCAACTTTCGCTGGTATCTTTCACCCACCATTTACCTTCCTCAAAACAGTCACCATACCTACCTATTATGGTATTTCCATAGCCATTCCAAGAAATATTGCCATGCAACTTTCCACCGTTCCGTTTATTATGACACGCTCCATCATTGTCATATTGCTTTTGCATGATCATGTAGTTGACATCGTATTTGTGGCAAGGCCACCTTCATAATTCTTTCATACATGTCACTCTTGATTCATTGCATATCCCGGTACACCGCCGGAGGCATTCACATAGAGTCATATTTTGTTCTAAGTATTGAGTTATAATTTTTGAGTTGTAAATCAATAAAAGTGTGATGATCTTCATTATTAGAGCATTGTCCCAAGCGAGGAAAGGATGATGGAGACTATGATTCCCCCACAAGTCGGGATGAGACTTCGGACTTTATAAAAATAAAAGAGGCCAAAGAAGCCCAAATAAAAAAAGAGGCGAAAGAAGCCCAAATAAAAAAAGAGGCAAAAGAAGCCCACCAAAAAAATGAGAGAAAAGAGAGAAGGGACAATGTTACTACTTTTTTCCACACTTGTGCTTGAAAGTAGCACCATGATCTTCATGATAGAGAGTCTCCTATGTTGTCACTTTCATATACTAGTGGGAGTTTTTCATTATAGAACTTGGCTTGTATATTCCAATGAGGGGCTTTCTCAAAATGCCCTAGGTCTTCGTGAGCAAGCAAGTTGGATGCACACCCACTTAGTTTCTTTTGTTGAGGTTTCATACATTTATAGCTCTAGTGCATCCGTTGCATGGCAATCCCTACTCACTCACATTGATATCTACTAATGGTCATCTCCATAGCCCGTTGATACGCCTAGTTGATGTGAGACTATCTTCTCCCTTTTTGTCTTCTTCACAACCACCATCCTATTCCACATATAGTGCTATATCCATGGCTTGCGCTCATGTATTGCATGAGAGTTGAAAAAGCTGAAGCGCGTCAAAAAGTATGAACCAATTGCTTGGCTGAAACCGGGGTTGTGCATGATGGGAGTAATTTGTGTGATGAAAATGAAGCATAGCCTAACTATATGATTTTGTAGGGATAAGCTTTCTTTGGCTATGCTATTTTGATTAGACATGATTACTTGTTAGTATGCTTGAAGTATTACTATTTTTATGTTAATATGAACTTTTATCTTGAATTATTTGGATCCAAACAATCATGCCACAATAAAGAAAACACATTGAGAAATATGCTAGGTAGCATTCCACATCAAAATTTTTGTTTTTATCATTTACCTACTCGAGGACGAGCAGGAATTAAGCTTGGGGATGCTTGATACGTGTCCTGTTGGAAATATGCCCTAGAGGCAATAATAAAAGTATTATTATTATATTTCCTTGTTCATGATAATTGTCTTTTATTCATGCTATAACTGTATTATCCGGAAATCGTAATACACGTGTGAATACATAGACCACAATATGTCCCTAGTGAGCCTCTAGTTGACTAGCTCGTTGTGATCAACAGATAGTCATGGTTTCCTGGCTATGGACATTGGATGTCGTTGATAACGGGATCACATCATTAGGAGAATGATGTGATGGACAAGACCCAATCCTAAGACTAGCACAAAAGATTGTGTAGTTCATTTGCTAGAGCTTTGCCAATGTCAAGTATCTCTTCCTTTGACCATGAGATCGTGTAACTCCTGGATACCGTAGGAGTGCCTTGGGTGTATCAAACGTCACAACGTAACTGGGTGACTATAAAGGTACACTACAGGTATCTCCGAAAGTATCTATTGTTTTATGCGGATCGAGACTGGGATTTGTCACTCCGTGTAAACGGAGAGGTATCTCTGGGCCCACTCGGTAGGACATCATCATATGCGCAATGTGACCAAGGAGTTGGTCACGGGATGATGTGTTACGGAACGAGTAAAGTGACTTGCCGGTAACGAGATTGAACAAGGTATTGGATACCGACGATCGAATCTCGGGCAAGTAACATACCGATAGACAAAGGGAATTGAATACGGGATTGATTAAGTCCTTGACATCGTGGTTCATCCGATGAGATCATCGTGGAACATGTGGGAGCCATCATGGGTATCCAGATCCCGCTGTTGGTTATTGACCGGAGAACGTCTCGGTCATGTCTGCATGTCTCCCGAACCCGTAGGGTCTACACACTTAAGGTTCGATGACGCTAGGGTTATAAAGGAAGCTTGTATGTGGTTACCGAATGTTGTTCGGAGTCCCGGATGAGATCCCGGACGTCACGAGGAGTTCCGGAATGGTCCGGAGGTAAAGATTTATATATAGGAAGTCCTGTTTCGGCCATCGGGACAAGTTTCGGGGTCATCGGTATTGTACCGGGACCACCGGAAGGGTCCCGGGGGCCCACCGGGTGGGGCCACCTGCCCGGGGGGCCCACATGGGCTGTAGGGGGTGCGCCTTGGCCTACATGGGCCAAGGGCACCAGCCCCTAGAGGCCCATGCGCCAAGATAAAGGAAAAAGGGAAGAGTCCTCAAGGGGGAAGGCACCTCCGAGGTGCCTTGGGGAGGATGGACTCCTCCCCATCCTTAGCCGCACCCCTTCCTTGGAGGAGGGGGCAAGGCTGCGCCTCCCCCTCTCCCTTGGCCCTATATATAGTGGGGAAAAGGAGGAGCAATCAGACCTAAGGCCTTTGGTTGCCTCCCTCTCCCTCCCGTGACACATCTCCTCTCCCGTAGGTGCTCGGCGAAGCCCTGCAGGATTGCCACGCTCCTCCACCACCACCACGCCGTTGTGCTGCTGTTGGATGGAGTCTTCCTCAACCTCTCCCTCTCTCCTTGCTGGATCAAGGCGTGGGAGACGTCACCGGGCTGTACGTGTGTTGAACGCGGAGGTGCCGTACGTTCGGCACTTGATCATCGGTGATCTGAATCACGACGAGTACGACTCCATCAACCCCGTTCACTTGAACGCTTCCGCTTAGCGATCTACAAGGGTATGTAGATGCAAACTCTTCTCTCCTTCTACTCGTTGCTGGTCTCTCCATAGATAGATCTTGGTGTTGCGTAGGAAAAGTTTTTGAATTTCTGCTACGTTCCCCAACAGTGGCATCATGAGCTAGGTCTATTGCGTAGATTCTTTGCACGAGTAGAACACAAAGTAGTTGTGGGCGTCGATATTGTTCAATATGCTTGCCGTTACTAGTCTTATCTTGATTCGGCGGCATCGTGGGATGAAGCGGCCCGGACCAACCTTACACGTACGCTTACGTGAGACCGGTTCCACCGACAAACATGCACTAGTTGCATAAGGTGGCTGGCGGGTGTCTGTCTCTCCCACTTTAGTCGGATCGGATTCGATGAAAAGGGTCCTTATGAAGGGTAAATAGCAATTGGCATATCACGTTGTGGTTCATGCGTAGGTAAGAAACGTTCTTGCTAGAAACCCATAGCAGCCACGTAAAACATGCAAACAACAATTAGAGGACGTCTAACTTGTTTTTGCAGGGTATGCTATGTGATGTGATATGGCCAGAAGAATGTGATGAATGATATGTGATGTATGAGATTGATCATGTTCTTGTAATAGGATTCACGACTTGCATGTCGATGAGTATGACAACCGGCAGGAGCCATAGGAGTTGTCTTTATTTTTTGTATGACCTGCGTGTCATTGAAGAACGCCATGTAACTTACTTTACTTTATTGCTAAACGCGTTAGCTATAGAAGTAGAAGTAGTCGTTGGCGTGACAACTTCATGAAGACACGATGATGGAGATCATGATGATGGAGATCATGGTGTCATGCCGGTGACGATGATGATCATGGAGCCCCAAAGATGAAGATCAAAAGGAGCAAAATGATATTGGCCATATCATGTCACTATTTGATTGCATGTGATGTTTATCATGTTTTATGCATCTTGTTTACTTAGGACGACGGTAGTAAATAAGATGATCCCTTACAAAATTTCAAGAAGTGTTCTCCCCTAACTGTGCACCGTTGCTACAGTTCGTCGCTTCTAAGCACCACGTGATGATCGGGTGTGATGGATTCTTACGTTCACATACAACGGGTGTAAGACAGTTTTACACAGCGAAAACACTTAGGGTTAACTTGACGAGCCTAGCATGTACAGACATGGCCTCGGAACATGGAGACCGAAAGGTCGAGCATGAGTCGTATGGTAGATACGATCAACATGAAGATGTTCACCGACGTTAACTAGTTCGTCTCACGTGATGATCGGACACGGCCTAGTTGACTCGGATCATGTGATCACTTAGATGACCAGAGGGATGTCTATCTGAGTGGGAGTTCATAAGATGAACTTAATTATCCTGAACATAGTCAAAAGACCTTTTGCAAATTATGTCGTAGCTCACGCTATAGTTCTACTGTTTTAGATATGTTCCTAGAGAAAATATAGTTGAAAGTTGATAGTAGCGATTATGCGATCAGTAGAAAGCTTATGTCCTTAATGCACTGCTCAGTGAGCTGAACCCCAAACCTCGTTTGTGGATGTTGCGAACATCGGACATACACGTTTTGATAACTACGTGATAGTTCAGTTAAACGGTTTAGAGCTGAGGCACTAAAGACGTTTTCGAAACGTCACGGAACATATGAGATGTTTCGAGGGCTGAAATTGGGATTTCAGGCCAGTGCCCACGTCAAGAGGTATGAGACCTCCGACGATTTTCTTAGCCTGCAAACTAAGGAGAGAAGCTCAATTGTTGAGCTTGTGCTCAGATTGTCTGAGTGCAACAATCACTTGAATCAAGTGGGAGTTGATCTTCCAGATGAAATAGTGATAGTTCCTCCGAAGTCATTACCACCAAGCTGCTAGAGCTTCGTGATGAACTATAACATATCAGGGATAGATATGATGATCCTTGAAATATTCGTGATGTTTGACACCGCGAAAGTAGAAATCAAGAAGGAGCATCAATTGTTGATGGTTGGTGAAACCACTAGTTTCAAGAAGGGCAAGGGAAAGAAGGGATACTTCATGAAACGGCAAATCAGCTGCTGCACCAATGAAGAAACCCGAGGTTGAACCCAAACCCGAGACTAAGTGCTTCTGTAATAAGGGGAACAACCACTGGAGCAAGATTACCCTAGATACTTGGTAGATAAGAAGGCTGGCAAGGTCGATAGAAGTATATTGGATATACATTATGTTAATGTGTACTTTACTAGTACTCCTAGTAGCACCAGGGTATTAGATACCGGTTCGGTTGCTAAGTGTTAGTAACTCGAAACAAAAGGCTACGGAATAAACGGAGACTAGCTAAAGGTGAGCTGACGATATGTGTTGGAAGTTTTTCCAAGCTTGATATGATCAAGCATCGCACGCTCCCTCTACCAAAGAGATTGGTGTTAAACCTAAATAATTGTTATTTGGTGTTTGCGTTGAGCATAGACATGATTGGATTATGTCTATCGCAATACGGTTATTCATTTAAGGAGAATAATGGTTACTCTGTTTATTTGAATAATACCTTCAATGGTCTTACACCTAAAATGAATGGTTTATTAAATCTCGATCGTAGTGATACACATGTTCATGCCAAAAGATAGTAATGATAGTACCACCTACTTGTGGCACTGCCACGTAAGTCATATCGGTATAAAACGCATGAAGAAGCTCCATATTGATGGATCTTTGGGCTCACTCGTTTTGAAAAGTTTGAGACATGCGAACCATGTCTATTGGTGTATATGCATGAAGAAACTCCATGCAAATGGACCGTTTTGACTCACTTGATTTTGAATCACTTGGGACATGAAAATCATACCACATGGGTAAGATGACTGAAAAGCCTCGTTTTTCAGTAAGATGGAACAAGATAGCAACTTGTTGGAAGTAACACATTTTGATGTGTGCAGTCCAATGAGTGCTGAGGCATGCAGTGAATATTGTTATGTTCTTACTTCACAGATGATTCGAGTAGATGTTGAGTATATTTACTTGATGAATCACGAGTCTGAATTATTGAAAGGTTCAAGTAATTTCAGTGTGAAGTTGAAAGATCGTCGTGACAAGAGGATAAAAGATCTATGATATGATCATAGAGATGAATATCTGAGTTACGAGTTTTGGCACACAATTAAGACATTGTGGAAATTGTTTCATAATTAATACCGCCTGGAACACCATAGTGTGATGGTGTGTCCGAACATCATAGTTGCACCCTATTGGATATGGTGCGTACCATGATGTCTCTTATCGAATTACCACTATCGTTCATGGGTTAGGCATTAGAGACAACCACATTCACTTTAAATAGGGCACCACGTAATTCCGATGAGATGACACCGTATGAATTATGGTTTAGAGAAACCTAAGTTGTCGTTTCTTAAAAGTTTGGGGCTGCGACGCTTATATGAAAAAGTTTCAGGTTGATAAGCTCGAACCCAAAGCGGATAAAATGCATCTTCATAGGAAACCCAAAACAGTTGGGTATACCTCCTAATTCAGATCCGAAAGCAATATGGATTGTTTCTTGAATCGGGTCCTTTCTCGAGGAAAGGTTTCTCTCGAAAGAGTTGAGTGGGAGGATGGTGGAGACTTGATGAGGTTATTGAACCGTCTCTTCAACTAGTGTGTGGCAGGGCACAGGAAGTTGTTCCTGTGGCACCTACACCAATTGAAGTGGAAGCTTATGATATTGATCATGAAACTTCGGATCAAGTCACTACCAAACCTCATAGGACGACAAGAACACGTACTACTTCGGAGTGGTAAGGTGATCCTGTCTTGGAAGTCATGTTGCTAGACAACAATGAACCTACGAGCTATGGAGAAGCGATGGTGGGCCCGGATTCCGATAAATGGCTCGAGGCCATAAAACCCGAGAGAGGATCCATGTATGAAAACAAAGTGTAGACTTTGGAAGAACTACTTGATGGTCGTAAGGCTGTTAGGTACATATGGATTTTGAAAGGAAGACAGACAATAATGGTAAGTGTCACCATTGAGAAAGCTCGACTTGTCGTCAAGATGTTTTTCGACAAGTTCAAGGAGTTGACTACGATGAGACTTTCTCACTCGTAGCGATGCTAAGAGTCTGTTGGAATTATATTAGCAATTACTGCATTATTTATGAAATCTTGCAGATAGGATGTCAAAACATTGTTTCCTCGACGATTCTTGAGGAAAGGTTGTATGTGATACAACCGGAAGGTTTTGTCTATCCTGAAATATGCTAATAAGTATGCAAAGCTCCAGCAATCCTTATGAGGACTGGAGTGAGCATCTCGGAGTTGGAATGTATGCTTTGATGATGATCAAAGATTTTGGGTGTATACAAAGTTTATGAGAAACTTGTATTTCCAAAGAAGTGAGTGGGAGCACTATAGAATTTCTGATGAGTATATGTTGTTGACATATTGTTGATCAGAAATGACGTAGAATTTCTGGAAAGCATATAGGGTTATTTTGAAAGTGTTTTTCAATGGAAAGCCTGGATTAAGCTACTTGAACATTGAGCATCAAGATCTATAAGGATAGATCAAAATGCTTAATAATACTTTCAAATGAGCACATACCTTGACATGATCTTGAAGCTGTTCAAGATGGACCAGTCAAAGAAGGAGTTCTTGCCTGAGTTGTAAGGTACGAAGTTAAGACTTAAAGCTCGACCATGGCAGAATAGAGAGAAAGGACGAAGGTCGTCCCCTATGCTTAAGACGTAGACTCTTCAGTATGCTATGCTGTGTACCGCACCTGAAGTGTGCCTTGCCATGAGTCAGTCAAGGGGTACAAGAGTGATCCAAGAATGGCTCACAGGACAGCGGTCAAAGTTATCCTTAGTAACTAGTGGACTAAGGAATTTTCTCGATTATGGAGGTGGTAAAAGAGTTCGTCGTAAAGGTTACGACGATGCAAGCTTGACACCTATCCGGATAGCTCTGAGTAGAGAGACCGGATACATATAATGGAGCAATAATTTAGAATAGCTCCAAGTAGAACAGTTGTTTGGAATAGCTCCAAATAGAGCGTGGAAGCTGCATCTAGGAGATGACATAGAGATTTGTAAAGCACACACGGATCTGAAAGGTTCAGACCCGTTGACTAAAACCTCTCTCACAAGCAACATGATCAAACATAAAACTCATTGAGTGTTAATCACATAGTGATGTGAACTAGACTACTGACTCTAGTAAACTCTTGGGTATTAGTCACATGGCGATGTGACCTGTGAGTGTTAATCACATGGCGATGTGAAGTAGATTATTGACTCTAGTGCAAGTGGGAGACTGTTGGAAATATGCCCTAGAGGCAATAATAAAAGTATTATTATTATATTTCCTTGTTCATGATAATTGTCTTTTATTCATGCTATAACTGTATTATCCGGAAATCGTAATACACGTGTGAATACATAGACCACAATATGTCCCTAGTGAGCCTCTAGTTGACTAGCTCGTTGTGATCAACAGATAGTCATGGTTTCCTGGCTATGGACATTGGATGTCGTTGATAACGGGATCACATCATTAGGAGAATGATGTGATGGACAAGACCCAATCCTAAGACTAGCACAAAAGATCGTGTAGTTCATTTGCTAGAGCTTTGCCAATGTCAAGTATCTCTTCCTTTGACCATGAGATCGTGTAACTCCTGGATACCGTAGGAGTGCCTTGGGTGTATCAAACGTCACAACGTAACTGGGTGACTATAAAGGTACACTACAGGTATCTCCGAAAGTATCTATTGTTTTATGCGGATCGAGACTGGGATTTGTCACTCCGTGTAAACGGAGAGGTATCTCTGGGCCCACTCGGTAGGACATCATCATATGCGCAATGTGACCAAGGAGTTGGTCACGGGATGATGTGTTACGGAACGAGTAAAGTGACTTGCCGGTAACGAGATTGAACAAGGTATTGGATACCGACGATCGAATCTCGGGCAAGTAACATACCGATAGACAAAGGGAATTGAATACGGGATTGATTAAGTCCTTGACATCGTGGTTCATCCGATGAGATCATCGTGGAACATGTGGGAGCCATCATGGGTATCCAGATCCCGCTGTTGGTTATTGACCGGAGAACGTCTCGGTCATGTCTGCATGTCTCCCGAACCCGTAGGGTCTACACACTTAAGGTTCGATGACGCTAGGGTTATAAAGGAAGCTTGTATGTGGTTACCGAATGTTGTTCGGAGTCCCGGATGAGATCCCGGACGTCACGAGGAGTTCCGGAATGGTCCGGAGGTAAAGATTTATATATAGGAAGTCCTGTTTCGGCCATCGGGACAAGTTTCGGGGTCATCGGTATTGTACCGGGACCACCGGAAGGGTCCCGGGGGCCCACCGGGTGGGGCCACCTGCCCCGGGGGGCCACATGGGCTGTAGGGGGTGCGCCTTGGCCTACATGGGCCAAGGGCACCAGCCCCTAGAGGCCCATGCGCCAAGATAAAGGAAAAAGGGAAGAGTCCTCAAGGGGGAAGGCACCTCCGAGGTGCCTTGGGGAGGATGGACTCCTCCCCATCCTTAGCCGCACCCCTTCCTTGGAGGAGGGGGCAAGGCTGCGCCTCCCCCTCTCCCTTGGCCCTATATATAGTGGGGAAAAGGAGGAGCAATCAGACCTAAGGCCTTTGGTTGCCTCCCTCTCCCTCCCGTGACACATCTCCTCTCCCGTAGGTGCTCGGCGAAGCCCTGCGGGATTGCCACGCTCCTCCACCACCACCACGCCGTTGTGCTGCTGTTGGATGGAGTCTTCCTCAACCTCTCCCTCTCTCCTTGCTGGATCAAGGCGTGGGAGACGTCACCGGGCTGTACGTGTGTTGAACGCGGAGGTGCCGTACGTTCGGCACTTGATCATCGGTGATCTGAATCACGACGAGTACGACTCCATCAACCCCGTTCACTTGAACGCTTCCGCTTAGCGATCTACAAGGGTATGTAGATGCAAACTCTTCTCTCCTTCTACTCGTTGCTGGTCTCTCCATAGATAGATCTTGGTGTTGCGTAGGAAATTTTTTTGAATTTCTGCTACGTTCCCCAACATGTCCAACGTATCTATAATTTTTGATCATTTTTGGGACTAACCTACTAACCAGAGGCCTAGCCCGAATTGCTGTTTTTGCCTATTTCAGTGTTTCGAAGAAAAGGAATATCAAACGGAGTCCAAATGGAATGAAACCTTCGGGAGCGATCTTTTTGGAACAAACACAATCCAGGAGACTTGGAGTGGACGTCAAGAAGCAGCCGAGGCGGCCACGAGGCTGCAAGGCACGCCCTAGGGGGGTGGGCACGCCCCCCACCCTCGTGGGCTCCTCGTGGTTCCCTTGATCGACTTCCTTCGCCTATATATATCTATGTACCCCAAAAACATCCAGGAGCACCACGAAACCCTATTTCCACCGCCCCAACCTTCTGTACCCGTGAGATCCCATCTTGGAGCCTTTTCCGGCGCTCCGCTGGAGGGGGAATCGATCACGGAGGGCTTCTACATCATCGTCAAAGCCTCTCCGATGAGTTGTGAGTAGTTTACCACAGACCTTCGGGTCCATAGTTATTAGCTAGATGACTTCTTCTCTCTCTTTGAATCTCAATATAATGTTCTCCTCCATCTTCTTGGAGATCTATTCGATGTAACTCTTTCTGCGGTGTGTTTGTCGAGATCCGATGAATTGTGGGTTTATTATCAAGTTTATCTATGAGACATATTTGAATCTCCTCTAAATTCTTTTATGTATGATTGGTTATCTTTGCAAGTCTCTTCGAATTATTAGTTTGGTTTGGCCTAATAGATTGATCTTTCTTGCAATGGGAAAAGTGCTTAGCTTTGGGGCTGTGACAGCAGGGGTAGCAAGGCACGTATTGTATTGTTGCCATCGAGGATAAAAAGATGGGATTTATATCATATTGCTTGAGTTTATCCCTCTACATCATGCCATCTTGCCTAATGTGTTACTCTGTTCTTATGAACTTAATACTCTAGATGCATGCTGGATAGCGGTCGATGTGTGGAGTAATAGTAGTAGATGCAGAATCGTTTCGATCTACTTGTCGCGGACGTGATGCCTATATATATGATCATGCCTAGATATTCTCATAACTATGCACTTTTCAATCAATTGCTCGACAGTAATTTGTTCACCCACCATAATACTCATGCTATCTTGAGAGAAGCCACTAGTGAAACCTATGGCCCCCGGGTCTATTTTCCATCATATAAGTTTCCAATCTACTTTATTTTGCAATCTTTACTTTCCAATCTATATCATAAAAATACCAAAAATATTTATCTTATCTTATTATCTCTATCAGATCTCACTTTCACAAGTGGCCGCGAAGGGATTGACAACCCCTTTATCGCGTTGGTTGCGAGGATATTGTTTGTTTGTGTAGGTACGAGGGACTTGCGTGGAGCCTCCTACTAGATTGATACCTTGGTTCTCAAAAACTGAGAGAAATACTTACGCTACTTTACTGCATCACCCTTTCCTCTTCAAGGGAAAACCAACGCAGTGCTCAAGAGGTAGCACTGGCATGCAGTCGACGCGCTCTACGATGCTCCCGAGCTTCTGTTGAGTGCTTGATCGCTTCCCCGACAGCCCCGCCTTGCCAAACCTAGCCACCATCCTCGTCTCGACCCCCTTAACTCCTCCCTGGCGCTCTCCGATGCCGGAGCTCGCCGCAGCGAGCACGGGCGTGGTGCGGCCAAGCCAATAGTGTACCCGTGCCACTGTGCTCGTCGCCTTCCTGGCTCATGTGCTTGTCTCTGCCCTCCCACAGTGCCCGCGTGAGTTGTGTTGCCTTCTCCCCCTCTCGCTGACGCCATTTGTCACTGGGCGCCGTGTCCAGAAGCTTCACGGTGGAGCCTGATCCCCTCCTCTCGCTCGCCTATAAATACGGCCCCCTCCCGACCCCTTGAACCTCACCGCTCACTCACACAACCTCCACAAGCTCGTAGAACAGCTGTAGCTCGGCCGGGCAGGCCTCTGGCCGTCGCCCCGACCCGAGTTCGCCGGCGATTCCCCGAAGCTCCTCCACCTCACTCCACTGCCTCCCGAGCTCAACCCACTCCTCTGGCGGCTTGCTGGTGGCTCACTGGTGCCGTCCGACCACGTTGGAGCCCATGGTGAAGCCCCACGACACTGTCGTCTTCAACTTCGGCGACTCTGCTTTCTGCTGCCGCTAGAGAGGACCGTTTTGACCCCGTTCAGCCACCCCTAGCCACGCTACGGGTACGAGCAGGTGCGCCTCAACCTCCTCTATCTTCCTATCCCTCCAGATCTAGTTGTCGGGCACTCCTCGCCAGAGAAGGCACCGCCGATGCACCACCCGCCTCTGTTTCTCTCTCCCTCTCCCTCCTACCTGACTAGTGGGCCCGCTGTCAGCCTCTCAGCCACGCGCGAAGCGGTATGAGTGGTGGCGCATTTCTGAAGTGCGCCATCGACGTCACCCCCTGGTTTTCTTTTATTCCGAATTTAAATCAAAAATTGGCTGGCTATAACTCCCAAACCACAAGTCCAAATGAGTTGATTCTTTTTGCATTGTGTTCTTACTGGAAAGCTCTAGTAGCACACCCAAGATGAGATTTTTCTCTGCTGTCTAAATTTTCTGGTAATTTTCAGAAGTGTTCTTGATGTTTTCTTTTTGTCATTTTAATTATTTTCAGAAGGAGAAGCTTGTCTTGAAGATATCCATGAGGAGTGTGAAGCTCCTCTGAACTAAGGCAAGCCACACAAACATTCTCATGGTGTCTTTGCAATATCCATGATTTTTCCAACTTAAATATAAGTTATTTCTTGCATATAGTTATTAAATGAATAATACTTGTGTTAGTTATTTTGTCATGAGCAAGATGCTTGGTTTACAGAAGTGAGTACTTGAACTAGTGAGATCTAGATCGAGTAGTTTCAATATGTGTTTTTGCTATGACTATGTTATGACTAGCATCGGTATTATTTTTCGTATGTGCATGATGAGTTTCATATGGTAAAGGATAAACTAAAAATGATGAGTGCAAATAACCAGTGAAAAAGATTCAGCATAGTTTAGTGATGATTTGTGCAAGTATAACTTCTGATGAGGTTGATCTGTTAATTCTAAGTGATATGTGATGCATGTCATATGGTTGCATGAGTAGGGCATATGGTGACTCGAGCATTTTTTTTCAAGTTAAACCTGATACTAATTGAACTTGAACATAAAGTTGATCGGGTCATGGTGCCAGAATTGGGCTGCTGATAACCCACAAGTATAGGGGATCGCAACAGTTTTCGAGGGTAAAGTATTCAACGACCCAAATTTATTGATTCGACACAAGGGGAGCCAAAGAATACTCTCAAGTATTAGCAGCTGAGTTGTCAATTCAACCACACCTGGAAACTTAGTATCTGCAGCAAAGTGTTTAGTAGCAAAGTAATATGATAGTGGTGGTAATGGAAACAAAAGTAAAGACATCAAAAGTAATGTTTTTGGTATTTTGTAGTGATTGTAACAGTAGCAGCGGAAAAGTAAATAAGCGAGAACCAGTATATGGAAAACTCGTAGGCACCAGATCAGCGATGGATAATTATGTCGGATGTGGTTCATCATGTAATAGCCATAATATAGGGTGACACAGAACTAGCTCCAGTTCATCAATGTAATGTAGGCATGTATTCCGAATATAGTCATACGTGCTTATGGAAAAGAACTTGCATGACATCTTTTGTCCTACCCTCCCGTGGCAACGGGGTCCTATTGGAAACTAATGGATATTAAGGCCTCCTTTTAATAGAGAACCGAAACAAAGCATTAGCACATAATGAATACATGAACTCCTCAAACTAAGGTCATCACCGGGAGTGGTCCCGATTATTGTCACCTCGGGGTTGCCGGATCATAACACATTGTAGGTGACTATAGACTTGCAAGATAGGATCAAGAACTCACATATATTCATGAAAACATAATAGGTTCAGATCTGAAATCATGGCACTCGGGCCCTAGTGACAAGCATTAAGCATAGCAAAGTCATAGCAACATCAATCTCAGAACATAGTGGATACTAGGGACCAAACCCTAACAAAACTAACCCGATTACATGATAAATCTCATCCAACCCATCACCGTCCAGCAAGCCTACAATGGAATTACTCACGCACGGCGGTGAGCATCATGAAATTGGTGATGGAGGATGGTTGATGATGACGAAGGCGACGAATCCCCCTCTCCGGAGCCCCGAACGGACTCTAGATCAGCCCTCCCGAGAGAGATTAGGGCTTGGCGGCGGCTCCGTATCGTAAAACGCAATGATTTCTTCTCTCTGATTTTTTTCTCCCCGAAAGCCAATATATGGAGTTGGAGTTGGCGTCGGAGGGCCACCAGGGGGCCCACGACGTAGGGGGGCGTGCCCCCCATGAAGGAAATATGCCCTAGAGGCAATAATAAAGTTATTATTTATTTCCTTATATCATGATAAATGTCTATTATTCATGCTAGAATTGTATTAACCGGAAACATAATACATGTGTGAATACATAGACAAACATAGTGTCACTAGTATGCCTCTACTTGACTAGCTCGTTTATCGAAGATGGTTACGTTTCCTAGCCATGGACAAAAGAGTTGTCATTTGATTAACGGGATCACATCATTAGGAGAATGATGTGATTGACTTGACCCATTCCGTTAGCCTAGCACTTGATCGTTTAGTATGTTGCTATTGCTTTCTTCATGACTTATACATGTTCCTGTAACTATGAGATTATGCAACTCCCATTTACCGGAGGAACACTTTGGGTACTACCAAACGTCACAACGTAACTGGGTGATTATAAAGGAGTACTACAGGTGTCTCCAAAGGTACATGTTGGGTTGGCGTATTTCGAGATTAGGTTTTGTCACTCCGATTGTCGGAGAGGTATCTCTGGGCCCTCTCGGTAATGCACATCACTATAAGCCTTGCAAGCAATGTAGCTAATGAGTTATTTACAGAATGATGCATTACGTAACGAGTAAAGAGACTTGCGGGTAACGAGATTGAACTAGGTATTGGATACCGACGATCGAATCTCGGGCAAGTAACATACCGATGACAAAGGGAACAAAGTATGTTGTTATGCAGTTTGACCAATAAAGATCTTCGTAGAATATGTAGGAGCCAATATGGGCATCCAGGTTCCGCTATTGGTTATTGACTAATAATAGTTCTAGGTCATGTCTACATAGTTCTCGAACCCGTAGGGTCCGCACGCTTAAGGTTTCGATGACAGCTATATTATGAGTTTACGAGTTTTGATGTACCGAAGGAGTTCGGAGTCCCGGATGAGATCCGGGACATGACGAGGAGTCTTGAAATGGTAGAGACGTAAAGATCGATATATTGGACGACTATATTCAGAGTTCGGAAAGGTTCCGAGTGATTCGGGTATTTTTCGGACTATCGGAGAGTTACGGGAATTCGCCGGAGAGTATATGGGCCTTATTGGGCCATACGGGAATAGAGGAGAGAGGCCGAAAGGAAGGAGGCGCACAGCCCCCCTCTGGTCCGAATTGGACAAGGGGTGCGGCCCCCCTTTCCTTCCTCCTCTCCCCCTCTTTCCCCCCTTCTCCTACTCCAACAAGGAAGGAGGGAGTCCTACTCCCGGTGGGAGTAGGACTCCCCTTGGCGCGCCCCCTCCTAGACCGGCCGCACCTCCGCCCTCCCTTCTTTATATACGGGGGCAGGGGGCACCCCAGGAGAACACAAGTTGATATACGGATCGTTCCTTAGCCGTGTGCGGTGCCCCCCTCCACCATATTCCACCTTGGTCATATCGTCGCGGAGTTTAGGCGAAGCCCTGCGCCGGTAGAACATCATCATCATCACCACGCCGTCGTGCTGACGGAACTCATCCCCGAAGCTTTGCTGGATCGGAGCCCGGGGATCGTCAAAGAGCTGAACGTGTGCTGACCTCGGAGGTGCCGTACGTTCGGTGCTTGGATCGGTCGGATCGTGAAGACGTACGACTACATCAACCGCGTTGTGCTAACGCTTCCGCTTACGGTCTACGAGGGTACATGGACAACACTCTCCCCTCTCGTTGCTATGTCATCACCATGATCTTGCGTGTGCGTAGGATTTTTTTTGAAATTACTACGTTCCCCAACAGTGGCATCCGAGCCTAGGTTTTATGCGTTGATGTTATATGCACGAGTAGAACACAAGTGAGTTGTGGGCGATACAAGTCATACTGCTTACCAGCATGTCATACTTTGGTTCGGCGGTATTGTGAGATGAAGCGGCCCGGACCGACATTACGCATACGCTTACGCGAGACTGGTTTCACCGTTATGAGCACTCATGCTTAAAGGTGGCTGGCGGGTGTCTGTCTCTCTCACTTTAGCTGAATCGAGTGTGGCTACGCCCGGTCCTTGCGAAGGTTAAAACAACACTAACTTGACGAACTATCGTTGTGGTTTTGATGCGTAGGTAAGAACGGTTCTTGCTAAGCCCGTAGCAGCCACGTAAAATTTGCAACAACAAAGTAGAGGACGTCTAACTTGTTTTTGCAGGGCATGTTTTGATGTGATATGGTCAAGACGTGATGCTATATTTTATTGTATGAGATGATCATGTTTTGTAACCGAAGTTATCGACAACTGGTAGGAGCCATATGGTTGTCGCTTTATTGTATGAAATGCAAATGCCCTGTAATTGCTTTACTTTATCACTAAGCGGTAGCGATAGTCGTAGAAGCAATAGATGGCGTAACGACAACGATGCTACGATGGAGATCAGGGTGTCGCGCCGGTGACGATGGTGATCACGACGGTGCTTCGAAGATGGAGATCACAAGCACAAGATGATGATGGCCATATCATATCACTTATATTGATTGCATGTGATGTTTATCCTTTATGCATCTTATCTTGCTTTGATTGACGGTAGCATTTTAAGATGATCTCTCACTAATTATCAAGAAGTGTTCTCCCTGAGTATGCACCGTTGCGAAAGTTCTTCGTGCTGAGACACCACATGATGATCGGGTGTGATAGGCTCTACGTTCAAATACAACGGGTGCAAAACAGTTGCACACGCGGAATACTCGGGTTAAACTTGACGAGCCTAGCATATACAGAATGGCCTCGGAACACGGAGACCGAAAGGTCGAGCGTGAATCATGTAGTAGATATGATCAACATAATGATGGTCACCATTGAAACTACTCCATCTCACGTGACGATCGGACATGGTTTAGTTGATTTGGATCACGTGATCACTTAGATGACTAGAGATATGTCTGTCTAAGTGGGAGTTCTTAAGTAATATGATTAATTGAACTTTAATTTATCATGAACTTAGTCCTGGTAGTATTTTGCAAATTATGTTGTAGATCAATAGCTCGCGTTGTTGCTTCCCTATGTTTTTGCTTCCCTATGTTTTTATATGTGTTCCTAGAGAAAAACTAAGTTGAAAAATGTTAGTAGCAATGATGCGGACTTGGTCCGTGATCTCAGGTTTATCTTTATTGCTGCACAGAAGAATTATGTCCTTGATGCACCGCTAGGTGACAGACCTATTACAGGAGCAGATGCAGACGTTATGAACGTTTGGCTAGCTCAATATGATGACTACTTGATAGTTTAGTGCACCATGCTTAACGGCTTAGAATCGGGACTTCAAAGACGTTTTGAACGTCATGGACCATATGAGATGTTCCAAGAGTTGAAGTTAATATTTCCAGCAAATACCCGAGTTGAGAGATATGAAGTCTCTAACAAGTTCTATAGCTAAAAGATGGAGGAGAATCGCTCAACTAGTGAGCATGTGCTCAGATTGTCTGGGTACTTCAATCGCTTGAATCAAGTGGGAGTTAATCTTCCAGATAAGATAGTGATTGACAGAATTCTATAGTCACCATCACCAAGTTAGTAGAACTTCGTGATGAACTATAATATGCAAGGGATGACGAAAGTGATTCCCAAGCTCTTCGTGATGTTAAAATCGACGAAGGTAGAAATCAAGAAAGAGCATCAAATGTTGATGATTGACAAGACCACTAGTTTCAAGAAAAGGGCAAAGGGAAAGAAAGGGAAACATCAAGTAGAATGGCAAGCAAGTTGTCACTCCCGCGAAGAAGCCCAAAGCTGGACCAAAGCCTGAAACTGAATGATTATACTGCAAAAGGAAATGGTCACTAGAAGTGGAAATGCCCTGAATATTTGGTGGATAAGAAGGATGGCAAAGTGAACAAGGGTATATTTGATATACAGGTTATTGATGTGTACCTTACTAGTGTTTATAGTAACCCCTGAGTATTTGATACTTGTTCGTTTACTAAATATTAGTAACTCGAAACAGGAGTTACAGAATAAACAGAGACTAGTTGAAGGGGAAGTGACGATGAGTGTTGGAAGTGATTCCAAGATTGATATGATCATCATCGCACACTCCCTATACTTTCGGGATTAGTGTTAAACCTAAATAAATGTTATTTGGTGTTTGCGTTGAGCATGAATATGATTTGATCATGTTTATTGCGATAAAGTTATTCATTTAAAGTCAAAGAATAATTGTTGTTCTGTTTACATGAATAAAACCTTCGATGGTCATACACCCAATGAAAATAGTTTGTTGGATCTCGATCGTAGTAAAACACATATTCATAATATTGATGCCAAAAGATGCAAAGTTAATAATGATAGTGCAACTTATTTGTGGCACTGCCGTTTGGGTCATATCGGTGTAAAGCACATGAAGAAACTCCATAAAGATGGATTTTCGGAATCACTTGGTTATGAATCATTTGATGCTTGCGAACCGTGCCTTTTGGGCAAGATGACTAAAACTCCGTTCTTCGGAACAACGGAACGAGCTACTGACTTGTTGGAAATAATACATACCGATGTATGTGATCCAATGAGTGTTGATGCTCGTGGCAAGTATCGTTATTTTCTGACCTTCACAAGATGATTTGAGCAGATATGGGTATATCTACTTGATGAAACATAAGTCTGAAATAGTTGAAAGGTTCAAAGAATTTCAGAGTGAAGTGGAAATATCATCGTAACGAGAAAATAAAGTTTCTGCAATTTGATCACGGAGACAAATATTTGAGTTACGAGTTTGGTCTTCAATTAAAACAGTGTGGAATAGTTTCACAAACTCATGCCACCTGGAACACCACAGCTTAATGGTGTGTCCGAACGTCATAACAGTACTTTATTGGATATAGTGCGATCTATGATGTATCTTACCAATTTACCACTATCGTTTTGGGGTTATGCATTAGAGACAGTTGCATTCACTTTAAAAAGGGCACCATCAAAATCCGTTGAGACGACGCCTTATGAATTGTGGTTTGGCGAGAAACCAAAGTTGTCGTTTCTTAAAGTTTGGGGCTGCGATGCTTAGGTGAAAAAGTTTTCACCTGATAAGCTCGAACCCAAATCGGAAAAGTGCGTCTTCATAGAATACCCAAAGGTAACTATTGGGTACACCTTCTATCACAGATCCGAAAGCAAGATTCGTTGCTAAGATGGATCCTTTCTAGAGAAGGAGTTTCTCTCGAAAGAAGTGAGTGGGAGGAAAGTAGAACTTGATAAGGTAATTGTACCTTCTCCCAAATTGGAAAGTAGTTCATCACAGAAATCAGTTCTAGTGATGCCAACACCGATTAGTGAGGAAGTTAATGATGATGATCATGAAGCTTCAGATCAAGTTACTACCGAACCTCGTAGGTCTTCCAGAGTAAGATCCGCACCAGAGTGGTACGGAAATCCTGTTCTGGAAGTCATGTTGCTAGATCATGATGAACCTATGAACTATGAGGAAGCGATGATGAGCCCAGATTCCGCGAAATGGTTTGAGGCCATGAAATCTGAGATGGGATCCATGTATGAGAACAAAGTATGAACTTTGATTGACTTGCTCGATGATCAGCAAGCCATGTTAAATAAATGGATCTTCAAGAGGAAGACGGACACTGATAGTAGTGTTACTATCTACTAAGCTCGACTTGTTGCGAAAGTTTTTCGACAAGTTCAAGGTGTTGACTACAATGAGATTTTCTCAACTATAGCGATGCTTAAGTCTGTCCGAATCATGTTAGCAATTGCCACATTTTATGAAATCCGGCAAATGGATGTCAAAACTGCATTCCTTAATGGTTTTCTTAAAGAAGAGTTATATATGATGCAACCAGAAGGTTTTGTCAATCCTAACGGTGCTAACAAAATGTGCAAGCTCCAGCAATCCATCTATGGACTGGTGCAAGCATCTCGGAGTTGGAATATATGCTTTGATGAGTTGATCAAAGCATATGGTTTTATACAGACTTTTGAAGAAGCCTGTATTTACAAGAAAGTGAGTGGGAGCTCTGTAGCATTTCTAATATTATATGTGGATGACATATTGTTAATTGGAAATGATATGGAAATTCTGGATAGCATGAAAGGATACTTGAATAAGAGTTTTTCAAAGCAAGACCTCGGTGAAGCTGCTTACACATTGAGCACCAAGATCTATATAGATAGATCAAGACGCTTGATAAGATTTTTCAATGAGTACATACCTGGATACATTTTTGAAATAGTTCAAAATGGAACAGTCAAAGAAGGAGTTCTTGCATGTGTTACAAGGTGTGAAGTTGAGTAAAGACTCAAGACCCGACCATTGCAGAAAATAGAAAGAGAATGAAAAGTCATTCCCTATGCCTCAGTCATAGGTTCTATAAAGTATGCTATGCTGTGAACCAGACCTATTGTATACCTTGCTCTGAGTTTGGCAAGGGAGTACAATTTTGATCTAAGAGTAGATCACTGGACATCGGTCAAGAATATCCTTAGTGAGGACTAAGAAAATATTTCTCGATAATGGAAGTGATAAAAGAGCTCGTCGTAAAAGTTACAATGATACAAGCTTTTACACCGATCCAGATGACTCTAAGTCTCAATCTGGATACATATTGAAAGTAGGAGCAATTAGCTAGAGTAGCTCCATGCAGAGCATTGAAGACATAGAATATTTGCAAAATACATACGACTCTGAATATGACAGACCCGTTGACTAAGCTTCTCTCACGAGCAAAACATGATCACACCTTAGTACTCTTTGGGTGTTAATCACATTGCAATGTGAACTAGATTATTGACTCTAGTAAACCCTTTGGGTGTTGGTCACATGACGATGTGAACTATGGGTGTTAATCATATACAGATATGAATATTGGTGTTAAATCACATGGCAATGTGAACTAGATTATTGACTCTAGTGCAAGTGGGAGACTGAAGGAAATATGCCCTAGAGTCAATAATAAAGTTATTATTTATTTCCTTATATCATGATAAATGTTTATTATTCATGCTAGAATTGTATTAACCGGAAACATAATACATGTGTGAATACATAGACAAACATAGTGTCACTAGTATGCCTCTACTTGACTAGCTCGTTTATCGAAGATGGTTATGTTTCCTAGCCATGGACAAAAGAGTTGTCATTTGATTAACGGAATCACATCATTAGGAGAATGATGTGATTGACTTGACCCATTCTGTTAGCCTAGCACTTGATCGTTTAGTATGTTGCTATTGCTTTCTTCATGACTTATACATGTTCCTGTAACTATGAGATTATGCAACTCCCATTTACCGGAGGAACACTTTGGGTACTACCAAACGTCACAACGTAACTGGGTGATTATAAAGGAGTACTACAGGTGTCTCCAAAGGTACATGTTGGGTTGGCATATTTCGAGATTAGGTTTTGTCACTCTGATTGTCGGAGAGGTATCTCTGGGACCTCTCGGTAATGCACATCACTATAAGCCTTGCAAGCAATGTAGCTAATGAGTTATTTACGGAATGATGCATTACGTAACGAGTAAAGAGACTTGCCGGTAACGAGATTGAACTAGGTATTGGATACCGACGATCGAATCTCGGGCAAGTAACATACCGATGACAAAGGGAACAAAGTATGTTGTTATGCGGTTTGACCGATAAAGATCTTCGTAGAATATGTAGGAGCCAATATGGGCGTCCAGGTTCCGCTATTGGTTATTGACCAAGAATGGTTCTAGGTCATGTCTACATAGTTCTCGAACCCGTAGGGTCCGCACGCTTAAGGTTTCGATGACAGTTATATTACGAGTTTATGAGTTTGATGTACCGAAGGAGTTTGGAGTCTCGGATGAGATCGGGTACATGACGGGGAGTCTCGAAATGGTCGAGACGTAAAGATCGATATATTGGACGACTATATTCGGAGTTCGGAAAGGTTTCGAGTGATTCGGGTATTTTTCGGAGTACCAGAGAGTTACGGGAATTCGCCGGAGAGTATATGGGCCTTATTGGGCCATACGGGAATAGAGGAGAGAGGCCGAAAGGAAGGAGGCGCGCAGCCCCCCTCTGGTCCGAATTGGACAAGGGGTGCGGCCCCCCTTTCCTTCCTCCTCTCCCCCTCTTTCCCCCCTTCTCCTACTCCAACAAGGAAGGAGGGAGTCCTACTCCCAGTGGGAGTAGGACTCCCCTTGGCGCGCCCCCTCCTAGACCGGCCGCACCTCCCCCCTCCCTCCTTTATATACGGGGGCAGGGGGGCACCCCAGGAGAACACAAGTTGATCTACGAATCGTTCCTTAGCCGTGTGCGGTGCCCCCCTCCACCATATTCCACCTTGGTCATATCGTCGCGGAGTTTAGGCGAAGCCCTGCGCCGGTAGAACATCATCATCGTCACCACGCCGTCGTGCTGACGGAACTCATCCCCGAAGCTTTGCTGGATCGGAGCCCGGGGATCATCATCGAGCTGAACGTGTGCTGAACTCGGAGGTGCCGTACGTTCGGTGCTTGGATCGGTCGGATCGTGAAGACGTACGACTACATCAACCGCATTGTGCTAACGCTTCCGCTTACGGTCTACGAGGGTACATGGACAACACTCTCCCCTCTCGTTGCTATGTCATCATCATGATCTTGCGTGTGCGTAGAATTTTTTTTGAAATTACTATGTTCCCCAACACCCCACCCTCGTGGACAGGGTGTGGGCCCCTGGTCTTCATCTTTGGTGAGGATTTTTTATTGTTTTTTCTAAGGTGTTCCGTGGAGTTTCAGGTCATTCCAAGAACTTTTATTTTCTGCACATGAAACAACAGCATGGCAATTCTGCTGAAAATAGCGTCAGTCCGGGTTAGTTCCATTCAAATCATACTAGTTAGAGTCCAAAACAAGGGCAAAAGTGTTTGGAAAAGTAGATACGACGAAGACGTATCAACTCCCCCAAGCTTAAACCCTTGCTTGTCCTCAAGTAATTCAGTTGACAAACTTAAAGAGAAAAAGAAAATCTTTTACAAACTCTGTTTGCTCTTGTTGTTGTAGACATGAAAAGCCAGAATTCAAGTTTCAGCAAATATTATGAACTAACCATACTCACAATAACACAAAGGTCTCACAATTAATCATATCAATAGCATAATCAGCTAACGGGCTATAATAACAAAACTCGGATGACAACACTTTCTCAAAATAATCATAACATGGTATAACAAAATGGTATCTCGCTAGCCCTTTCTGAGACCGCAAAACATAAATGCAGAGCACCTTTAAAGATCAAGGACTGACTAAACATTATAATTCATGGTAAAAGAGATCCAGTCAAGTCATACCCAATGTAAACCAATTATAATGAATGCAAACGACAGTGTGCTCTCCAGCGGGTGCTTTTTAATAAGAAGGATGATGACTCAACATAAAAGTAAATAGATAGGCCCTTCGCAGAGGGAAGCAGGGATTTGTAGAGGTGCCAGAGCTCAGTTTTAAAATAGAGATTGAATAACATTTTGAGCGACATACTTTTGTTGTCAACGCAACAACTATGAGATGACGATATCTTCCATGCTACACAAATTATAGGCGGTTCCCAAACAGAATGGTAAAGTTTATACTCCCCCTCCTCCACATGCATCAATCCATGGCTTTCTCGAAACAACGAGTGCCTCCAACATTCAACGGGTCCCAAGGGGAGTTTTGTTTGCAATTATTTTGATTTAGTTTGCATAAAGCATGGGACTGGGCATCCCGGTGACCAGCCATTTTCTCGTGAATGAGGAGCGGAGTCCACTCCTCTTGAGAATAACCGCCTAACATGGAAGATAAGGACAACCCTAGTTGAAACATGAGCTGCTCGAGCATACAAAACAGAATTTCATTTGAAGGTTTGGAGTTTGGCACATACAAATTTACTTGGAACGGCAGGTAAATACCGCATATAGGAAGGTATAGTGGACTCATATGGAACAACTTTGGGGTTTAAGGAGTTTGGATGCACAAGCAGTATTCCCACTTAGTACAGGTGAAGGCTAGCAAAAGACTGGGAAGCGACCAACTGAGAGAGCGACAATAGTCGTAAACATGCATTAAAATTAATTTACACCGAATACAAGCATGAGTAGGATATAATCCACCATGAACATAAATATCATGAAGGCTATGTTGATTTGATTCAACTACATGCGTGAACATGTGCCAAGTTTAGTCACTCAATTGATTTAAAGGAGGATACCATCCCATCATACCACATCATGATCATTCTAATAGCATGTTGGCACGCAAGGTAAACCATTATAACTCATAGCTAATCATGCATGGCACAAGCAACTATAATCTCTAAATGTCATTGCAAATATGCTTACTTCATAATAGCTAACTCAGGAACGATGAATCATCATATTTACAAAAACAAGAGAGGTCGAGTTCATACCAGCTTTTCTCATCCCAATAAGTTCATCATATATCATCATTATTGCCTTTCACTTGCACGACCGAACGATGTGAATAATAATAAGAGTGCACGTGCATTGGACTAAGCTGGAATCTGCAAGCATTCAATAAACAAGAGAAGACAAGTAATATGGGCTCCAAGTTAAATAAACAGTCATGCATATAAGAGCCACTTCAACAATTTAATCATGGTCTTCTCCTACTGACCCCCAAAGAAAAGAAAAGAAATAAAACTATTTACACGGGAAAGCTCCCAACAAGCAAAAGAAGAACGGGAAATATTTTTAGGTTTTCCTTTTTAATTACTACATCAAAGAAATAAACTACCACTATTTTTTTCTTCTAATGGTTTATTAAACACACAAGAACAAAGCAGGAAAAAGAAAATAAAGTAGCATGGATATTACAGTGAAAGAGTATGAACACCGACATCTAGCAATGAGTGTGTGTGAACATGAATGTAATGTCGGTGGGAAATACGTACTCCCCCAAGCTTAGGCTTTTGGCCTAAGTTGGTCTATTGCCAGGGATGGCCTGGCGGATACCCGTAAGTGAAGCTGGGGTCATACTGTGATGTAGCGGCTATCGCCTCCTGAGCTGCAGTGTAGCGTCGGGCTGCCTCCGCTCTTTTCTCGTACTCATCTGCCTCCTCTCTGGTAATAATATATCTTCCTTTTGTCTCCTCACAAATGAACTTGTGAGATCATGTTACTGGGGGCTTTTGTCAGCATCAAAGTCCTCAAGACCGGCGTTGCGCAAATATGCGCTAAATTCTTCTTTGATTCCCACTTGATTCATAAAATTTTCCGAAGGCCATTCACAGGGCCTCACAGGAGCATCTCTTGGTGGTTCCTCGTCATCATCGCGTATTGCAAGCCTGGGACCTTGTTTCCTTGAAGAGCCACCTTGGAACATCCTCCTAATCATAATGTCTCCTCTGAAAAATTTCTGAATTTTTTTAGTAACTTCAAATAAAAGTGAACCAACTTCAATAAAATTGGTAGCAACAACTCCTACAAGTGCCTAGAGCCTATATAACGCATTGGAACTACTTGGAACCATATAAATTTGACATGCAAGCTCAAGAACATGGTCACCTATGCAGCACAAATTTGCAATGAAAAGAACACTAGAACAAAAACTAATTGGACCAATGGAGGAGTCACATACCAAGGAACAATCTCCCCAAGCAGTTTTGCGAGAGGTGCTTCGAGCAAGGAGATTGAAATTCACAGCAACGGGGGCTGGAACTCGTGCTTGATTTGGTTTTTCATGTTTGTGTGAGACAGAGGAAGAAGATGGGTGCAAGGATAAGTGGAGGAGGGCCATCGTGGGCCCACGAGGCAGGGGGCGCGCCCTCCACCCTCATGACCAGGTGGCAGCTCCCCCCGCGGTGATTTTTGCACAGAAAATTCTCAAATAATCCGAAAAAATCATATTAAATTGGCATGGAATTCTGAGGACTTTTATTTTCGGGATATTTTTATATTGCACAGATAAGTCAGGAAGCAGACAGAAAAATACTATTTTACTTTATTTCTACTAAATAACAGAAAATATAAAAAGGGTACAGAAGGTTGTGCTTCTAGTTTCATCCATCTCATGTTCATCAAAATGAACCCACTAACAAGGTTGATCAAGTCTTGTTAACAGACTCATTCCGATTAACATGGAACCAGAGAAATTTCGAATAACACTATGTTACCTCAATGGGGATATGGACATCCCCAATAATAAGTATATCATACTTTTTCTTGACAGTAGGGAGAGGAAATTCAAAACCTCCAAATATAATCGATGGAATTTTTCCAATAGAGTTGATACTATAAACTTGAGGTTGTTTCCTCGGAAAGTGCATCGTGTGCGCATTGCCATTAACATGAAAAGTGACATTGCCTTTGTTGCAATCAATAACAACCCCTGCAGTATTAAGGAAAGGTCTCCCAAGAATAATAGACATACTATCGTCCTCAGGGATATCGAGAATAACAAAGTCTGTTAAAATAGTAACATTTGCAACCACAACAGGCACATCCTCACAAATACCGACAGGTATAGCAGTTGATTTATTAGCCATTTGCAAAGATATTTCGGTAGGTGTCAACTTATTCAAGTCAAGTGTACGATATAAAGAGAGGGGCATAACACTAACACCGGCTCCAAGATCACATAAAGCAATTTTAACATAATTTCTCTTAATGGAGCATGGTATAGTAGGTACTCCGGGGTCCCCAAGTTTCTTTGGTATTCCACCCTTAAAAGTATAATTAGCAAGCATGGTGGAAATTTCAGCTTTGGGTATCTTTCTTTTATTAGTAATAATATCCTTCATATACTTAGCATATTGATTTGTTTTGAGCACATCAGTTAATCGCATACGCAAAAAGATAGGTCTAATCATTTCAGCAAAGCGCTCAAAATCCTCATCATCCTTTTTCTTGGATGGTTTTGGAGGAAACGACATAGGTTTCTGAACCCATGGTTCCCTTTCTTTGTCATGTTTCCTAGCAACGAAGTCTCTTTTATCATAACGTTGATTCCTTGATTATGGGTTATCAAGATCAACAACAGGTTCAACTTCTACATCTTTATCATTACTAGGTTGGACATCAACATGAACATTATCATTAACATTATCACTAGGTTCATGTTCATCACCTGATTGTGTTTTAGCATCAGAAATAGAGATATCATTTGGATTCTTAGGTGGCTCAGCAATAGGTTCACTAGAAGTTTGCAAAGTCCTATCATTTTTCTTTTTCTTCCTTTTATAAGAACTAGGTACATCAATATCATTTCTCTGAGAATCTTGCTCGATTCTCTTAGGGTGGCCTTTAGGATACAAAGGTTCCTGAGTCATTCTACCAGTTCTAGTAGCCACTCTAGCAGCATAATCATTTTTCTTACTATTCATTTCATCAAACACTTCTTTTTGAGCTTTAAGTACTTGTTCTACTTGAGTGGTAACCATAGAAGCATGTTTGCTAACAAGTTTAAGTTCATCTCTAATATCAGCCATATAATCACCCAAGCGTTTAATCATATAAGCATCTTGTTTTAATTTTCTACCAAAATAAGCATTAAAGTCATCTTGCTTAAACATAAAGTTATCAAACTCATCCAAGCACTGACTAACAATTTTAGTAGGAGGGACTTCAGCTTTATCATATCTATAGAGAGAATTTACCTTTACTACCTGTGTCGGGGTATCGGGAGGTTCTTCAGTAAATAAGTAATTTAGATCATATACTTCTTCAACAGGTGGTAAATTAAGACCGTGTATTTCTTCGATAGGAGGTAAATTCTTAACATCTTCAGCTTTAATATCTTTTTCTTTCATAGATTTCTTTGCCTCTTGCATATCTTCGGGACTGAGAAATAGAACACCTCTCTTCTTCGGAGTTGGTTTAGGAATAGGCTCAATTATTGGCTCAGGAACTGGCTCAGGAGCTAGCTCGGGAGGTGCCCAATTATTTTCATTTGTCAACATATTGTCCAATAGAATTTCAGCTTCATCCGGTGTTCTTTCCCTGAAAAGAGAACCAGCACAACTATCCAGGTAATCTCTAGAAACATCGGTTAGTCCATTATAAAAGATATCAAGTATTTCAGGTTTCTTAAGAGGATGATCAGGCAAAGCATTAAGTAACTTGAGAAGCCTCCCCCAAGCTTGTGGGAGACTCTCTTCTTCAATTTGCACGAAGTTGTATATTTCCCTCAAAGCAGCTTGTTTCTTATGAACAGGGAAATATTTAGCAGAGAAGTAATAAATCATATCCTGGGGACTTTGCACACAACCAGGATCAAGAGAATTAAACCATATCTTAGCATCACCCTTTAATGAGAACGGAAATATTTTGAGTAAATAAAGGTAGAACGATCTCTCATTATTAGTAAATAGGGCAGCTATATCATTTAACTTAGTAAGATGTGCCACAACAGTTTCAGATTCATAGCCATAAAAATGATCAGATTCAACCAAAGTAATTATATCTGGATCAATAGAAAAATCATAATAATCCTTATCGGCAACACAAATACGTGAAGTGGCAAAAGCAGGGTCGGGTCTCATTCTATCTCTAAAAGATTCTTTACTCCATTTAACTAGCAACCTCTTAAGTTCATATCTATCCTGGCAAGCAAAAATAGCTGCAGAAGATTCTGCATCAAAAAGATAACCTTCAGGAATAGCATGCATATTTTCATCATCACTCTCATCATCGTATTCAGGTGCAATAATTTCTCTTTCTCTAGACCTAGCAGTTTGCTCATCAAGAAATTCACCAAGGGGCACAGTAGTATCAAGCATAGAAGTGGTTTCATCGTAAGTATCATGCATAGCAGAAGTGGCATCATCAATAACATGCGACATATCAGAATTAATAGCAGTAGCAGGTTTAGGTGTCGCAAGCTTACTTATAATAGAAGGAGAATCTAGTGCAAGGCTAGATGGCAGTTCCTTACCTCCCCTCGTAGTTGAGGGCAAAATAGTAGTTCAATCGTCTTTCAAGTTCTTCATAGTGTCCAGCAGATATAAATCCCAAGTGACTCAAAGAATAGAGCTATGCTCCCCGGCAATGGCGCCAGAAAAAGGTCTTGATAACCCACAAGTATAGGGGATCGCAACAGTTTTCGAGGGTAAAGTATTCAACCCAAATTTATTGATTCGACACAAGGGGAGCCAAAGAATATTCTCAAGTATTAGCAGCTGAGTTGTCAATTCAACCACACCTGGAAACTTAGTATCTGCAGCAAAGTGTTTAGTAGCAAAGTAATATGATAGTGGTGGTAACAGTAACAAAAGTAAAGACATCAAAAGTAATGTTTTTGGTATTTTGTAGTGATCGTAACAGTAGCAGCGGAAGAGTAAATAAGCGGGAACCAGTATATGGAAAACTCGTAGGCACCGGATCAGCGATGGATAATTATGTCGGATGTAGTTCATCATGTAACACTCATAACATAGGGTGACACAGAACTAGATCCAGTTCATCAATGTAATGTAGGCATGTATTCCGAATAGTCATACGTGCTTATGGAAAAGAACTTGCATGACATCTTTTGTCCTACCCTCCCGTGGCAGCGGGGTCCTATTGGAAACTAAGGGATATTAAGGCCTCCTTTTAATAGAGAACCGGAACAAAGCATTAGCACATAGTGAATATATGAACTCCTCAAACTAAGGTCATCACCGGGAGTGGTCCCGATTATTGTCACTTCGGGGTTGCCGGATCATAACACATAGTAGGTGACTATAGACTTACAAGATAGGATCAAGAACTCACATATATTCATGAAAATATAATAGGTTCAGATCCGAAATCATGGCACTCGGGCCCTAGTGACAAGCATTAAGCATAGCAAAGTCATAGCAACATCAATCTCAGAACATAATGGATACTAGGGATCAAACCCTAACAAAACTAACTCGATTACATGATAAATCTCATCCAACCCATCACCGTCCAGCAAGCCTACGATGGAATTACTCACGCACGGCGGTGAGCATCATGAAATTGGTGATGGAGGATGGTTGATGATGACGACGGCGACGAATCCCCCTCTCCGGAGCCCCGAATGGACTCCAGATCAGCCCTCCTGAGAGAGATTAGAGCTTGGCGGTGGCTCCGTATCATAAAACACGATGATTTCTTCTCTTTGATTTTTTTCTCCCCGAAAGCAAACATATGGAGTTGGAGTTGGCGTCGGAGGGCCACCAGGGGACCCATGAGGTAGGGGGGCGCGCCCAGGGGGCCCACCCTCGTGGATAGGGTGTGGGCCCCCTGGTCTTCATCTTTGGCGAGGATTTTTTATTGTTTTTTCTAAGGTGTTTCGTGGAGTTTCAGGTCATTCCGAGAACTTTTATTTTCTGCACATAAAACAACACCATGGCAATTCTGCTGAAAACAGTGTCAGTCCGGGTTAGTTCCATTCAAATCATACTAGTTAGAGTCCAAAACAAGGGCTAAAGTGTTTGGAAAAGTAGATACGACGGAGACGTATTAGCTGCCCAGTGCAACCACATTTGCCTTTATGGGAATGCCGTTAGTTGGTCCGTTGTCATGCCTCTTGTCGGTGCCTCCAACGAGGGAAGGTTTTGGGCTTGCGTTACCCTGTCCTGGTAAGTAGCCGTAACCTTGGGTGCCCATTATTGTTGAGATGGTACCTTGTCCCCGTTTGGGATCGTTTTTTTGTTTTGCCACGACGATGGCCGTGATGCCTTTGGTAGGCACGGGGCCACCCATGACTTAGCCTAGTGGGGAGTTAGTCGGAGTGGCCGAGAGAGTGTCAAGTCAATGGGAGAGTTCCGTCGAAATGTCATTGGTCCACCCGAATGGGAGTGCGAGGACATGGGTTCCATGGTGTGGGTACAGTGCGCTACCTCTGCAGAGTGTATTAAATCTATCGATAGCCGCGCCCGCGGATAAGGGCCCATTTCGTAAGTAAGTCACACCATGAATCAACTTTTATAAAGTAATCTTGCACACTAAGTTATTTGCATGGCACTGGTTACATTATGATGATGTTAGTGAGACTGACCATGGCTTGAACCGAGTGTGGTTCCGTTTGTGATCCGTGAATGATCACCGCTTGGTTGCGAGGCAACCCGCGGTAAGAGAGTCCAAGGGACTCGGTGCACAAGTTTGGTTGCAGGGCATGAGTAGCATGTTGTTATTTGCATTTCACTTGATTAAATGTCATGATATTGTTCATCATTATGTTTATGCTTGTTGTGAGCTTGCAAGTACATTCAATGTACTGACCTGGCATGTTATGCCAGATTTCAGGAAAGTCTAACTAGATCGGAGTGCTGCCGTGTCTAGATCATGTCCATATCGGTGTCCCTGTGCTATGGAGTCCCGCTTCATCGTCGTTCTGCTGCCGCATAGTTGTCGTGATCGAGGCCCCTTTATGTTCACTAAATAATGTACATATTGTTCAGCAGCACCGAGTGTGCCGCTTGGCCTCGCTACTTGATGTAATACTGCACTATGCTTCCGCTAGTATCAATAAAGCGGTTGTTTTCTGTACCAAGATGTTGTGTTTTGCCAGAAGACATGATCCCTGGGTTGGCAATGCAAGGTAAACCGGTTGCTCTGAGCCGGGGTGTCACAACACCACATCATTTCTGCATTTTCAGATGGACCAAAACAGACACTCGTGCATGTGTGTTTGTTAGTGTGTGCGCATATGTGCATGTGTTGATCAGAGAAAGATAGGGAAGGCGACACCATTGATATGAGATGTAAACTAATTTTAAAGGTCGAGAGACAATTAATCGGTACATGTTATATTATATATGAAGGCTATCTTTGTTATGTAATGAAGCATATCCATGTATGTATCATAGGATTCTTGAACCGGATGTACATGTGAGACACATTTCATCTACTCCCTCCGTTCGGAATTACTTGTCTCGAAAATGGATGTATCTAGAACTAAATTACATCTAGATACATCTATTTCTACGACAAGTAATTCCGAACGGAGGGAGTAGAAAGGATAATTGACGATAAAGGGTTTCCCCCTGCTTTATATTATAAAGCAAACACGCGAAACATCCGATACATCCAGCTCGTTGGGTCCGCAGCATAGATAAGCCCAAAAGAAAAACAACAAGAAGAAATAGAAATAAATGCCGACACATGTAGATCAATGAAGAAAGGAGGATCGGCAACCGTTGCACCCTCTGAAGAAGTACCACCACGCTCCAAGCATCCTAAAGCGTCGCGCCCCAAGCAACACCTTCAAGAAGGAAATGCGACGATGTCGCTGCTGTTGCCCGAACAAGTTCTAGGGTTTCTCCCGGTACGCGAGGGATAGTGGGGAAGGGGTATACCCGATGCCTCTCAGGAAGGTTCGACGGCGCCCGCATGCGTTATCGCATCGGTGCCGGACAGGTCGATAGGGGTTTCTCCCGACCCACAACCACCACCACCACCCCAGACATTTCGAAATGCACCACCCTCTCAACCACCCACCAGCTTGTGCCACCACGATTACCGGACAACCCTCACCGCCTCACTAGAGCTATCGACATGAGACATGGAGAGGCAGAGGAGACACCGACCACGGGAGTGAACACAATTTGACCAGAGGGAGGGGACAGCCTCCACCGCCGCAGCGGAGCCGACTAGATGCAACGATGAGGACTTGCCAGGCCACGACGGCCTGACTAGGCCCACTTGGACCCGGACAGTCCTGTCACCACGCTGCAGCACGACAACCGACGAAGTCCTCACCGCCCGAGACAGTCGCCACCACGCCACCCCCAGGGTACATCACCGCCGAGCGCTCAGCCACCGGCCCGCCCCAACTCAGATGGGGCCGAAATGGGCCTAGATCTGGGTTGGGCAGGCGCCGCCAGCCACAACACCACTGCGCCGCCCCAAGGCCAACGGCCGCACCATCGCGTCGAGAGCCACCGGGCCCGCGTCACCACCACCGACGGGCCGCACCGATGCCGGCCGAGCAGCACCGCCGCCAGCAAATATCATCTGAGCAGGGTGGTGCCGTGTGGGGGGGAGGAAGGCCCGCCGCCGCCAGCACCACATGGCCAAGGCCCGGTGGCGCAGCGGTAGGAGGCAGCGGCGAGGGAGGAGAGCTAGAGAGGAGCGGTGAGGAGGCCCCTGGTCACGTCGCTTGGGGGGCGACGCGAGGGTACGGGGAGGGGAGGGGTAGGGGAGCGGGGGAGGGCTAGTTGCGATGGCAGGCTCCGGACGCGACGGCGGCTCCGTGTAGGGGAGCCGCCAGCGGCGGTGTGGGAACCCTAGGAGCGGGACGGGAGTGGGGGAGAGGTGGTGTCCCCTCAAAGAAGAGACAAATTTCCTAGAAAGGATAATTCAACATGCTAAAGATTTGGTGGCAAGCTCCTTGTAAATAATTATATGCTCTAGAATTTTCTTATTTATATAAACTATAAACCGACATCAAGATATTTTTTAGACCATGCGCTTCAGAGATCTCTACCAGGATACTTGAAGATGCATACATAGATATATACACTATGTCCGTGTAATTAGTATAAGAAATAAATCTGCAAAAGAAAATATTTGTGTGTTTATATTTTTCTCACATTTATGGAGATTAATTTTAAATATCTTTTAGCGCTTAATGTAGCGACAGAAAACATAAATAATGTAAATTCCATTACAAAAACATTTCAAATTGAGCACACAACATCTTTGTTAAACAAGACCGTTATTAGTATTTAGCATAATTAACATCTAGTTAATATCACAAATTACATACAAAAGTATATCAACTATGATTGTGATATTACAAAAATGAGTTATAAGTAAGTATAAAAGTTTATTGTAAATAATGCTAGTGACTTTCACATCTAATAAAAGTCAATTGACATTCATTCAAATTGTATTCAATTATAACATGTTAAATGTATGGATGTAACCTTATATGTATGAGTGGAGTCTTTTGAACTAAAACCCAACGAAAAGACAATCGGCTCTCCCACTGAACCGACTTTAACCCGCTAATAAAAAAAGTGCCAGAAAAATCAAGTGACTACGTGGATCAAAGGCCCCACCAACTTCACGATACCAAAAATAGAGGCTCCCATAAAAAGCCTTACACCAAACCTCTTTAAAGGAAACTTAGTGGAAAAGCTGATGGAAAAGAAGGAAGGAAACAGAAAGAAACCTGGAAGTGGGAGAAGATTTAGACGAAGGAAGAAGAGAAAATTTCTGCATGATCACTGACACAAATCGGAACGAAATACTCCCTTATTATAACACACTGTAAATCATGAACATTTGCACTGACGATATTCTCTGAACTAGAAACAACAAACCAAAGCAAGGCTCACACATAGTAACAAACTAGTGATGAATTTACACCGAACTATACATTCACAATTGAACTACTGGAAAATATAAGTAAATGCAAATAAATAAACAAATTGAGGGAGAACCATGAAAGATCATACAAGAGAACAACCACATGTCAGAAAATTCTTCAGTTCCAACTCCTTTTCTCATGTCTAGTGAATTTTCCTCCATCTCTGAGACCCAAGAACCTGTGCAATCACCAAATAGAAAGAACATATCACATACTCTCTAATCCACACGGTTTATTCCACACAACACTCCGGTTAAAATCAACAGAAATGGCCAATTTTGTTCCAAAGCCCAAGAACTGGCCATACCACATGAACTAGTGCATACACTGGCAGAAAAAAAAATCATTTCAGAAGCACAAGGGGCAAAAAGAAACCGATTCACAGTAGCAAAACATAGAAATTACATAATAGTCAGCAGGAATTTCTATGCACATCAAAGTATCTTAAAAACAACTAGAATCAACTGCTGGCGTTTACTACTGAAAAATTAGTACAAAATTGACAGTATATAGGAGTAAAGTTAGACGCAATACTACCCAAAAACATGGACAAACAACACAAATGGTCATGTAAAAGGATGCAATACTACCCAACAAAGACAAACCCAAGCAAACCACAAGAAATTGCCCTGAAAATACACTATAATAACCTTGAAATTATAGTGTGATTGCCCTATGACTTATAGTGTAACTACACTAAAACTGCACTAAATTACACTGTAATTTACTTGAAGTTACAATGTAATTACATCATAAATATCATTAAATTACATTGTAACTACCCCTGAAATTACACAGTAATTGACCTTGTGATGTACCTGAAATTAAACTACTATTCCCAGTAGTTCACGAAGTGATTACCCCTGAAAGTTTATGCTATAACTACCCCTGATATTACACAGTAATTACAAAATTAGCATTGTGATTACCCTAAAATATTACGGTGTAATTACCCTTAAAATTACAATGTAATTTTTGTAATTGCATTGTGGTTTACACTGGAAATTACGCTGTGATTACATTGTAAGTACCCCCCGAGTTCACACTACAGTAGAATTGTAATTACACTGAAAATCCTATCAATGTGATTGTTCATTAGGTTTCAGAAAAGAAATAAACTAAATTTATGATTAGAGGGAAGGATAACCAAGGAAACAACGAGAGGAACAAACAAGAGAAACAAGGACGAGGTAGTAGAAACAAGACCATTTTTTTTGAAACAGGGCAAAAGATTTGCCACTTTCATTCATTAAACAGAAGAGAGTTGCCCGGTTAATTAACGGAAACCCGGGCGAAAACCGTTACAACACACGCCCTCAACAAGGCACCGTCAACACACGCCGACCCCAAGGCCGCGCTCCATCCGAGCCGCCGGCTCCGTCACCCAAGCAACCCGTAGCCGACACCCTACAACCAAGACCGAAGTCGCCGCTCCGGCATCCACGCCGACCCCAAGGCCGCGCACCAGGCGAGCCGCCTGCTCTGCTGCCCGAGCAACCGGAGCCGACACCCTACAACCATCTCCGGAGCTGCCGCTCCGACGTACAGACAGAAAACCTACACGCCGACCCCGAGGCCGCGCACCAGGCAAGCCGTCGGCTTCGTCACCCGAGCAACCGGAGCCGACACCCAACCACCGAATCCGGAGCCGCCGCTCCGACATCCACGCCGACCCCAAGGCCGCGCACCAGGCTGGCCAACGACACTGCCACCCACATGACCAATGCCGGCACCCCTCCATGATGACGAGATCCGGAGCCGCCGCTCCGACTTCCACGCCAGCCCCGAGGCCGTGCACCACCCGAGCCCATGACTCTCACCAGCCAATGCCACTCCAGAACGATGCCTCCAAGAAGGACCGCGACACCGAAGCGACGCCATCATCCGCTCCAAGAACCTGGAGCAAGGGTTTCCCCCGGAGTGCGAGAGAAGAGGTCAAAGGCCCTCGAACGACGACTCCTCCAAGAAGGTGTGCGGCGCCCATAAGCGTCGCCGCCGCCGGCTTCGGCCAAGGCCTGAGCAAGGATTTCTCCCCGAGCAGCCAAAGGAAACCCTCCCCTCGAACCGGCACATGAGAGCCACCGCCCGCCTGAACCACCACCTACCGCCAGAGCCAGGAGCCGCCGATCAGAACAGCCTCGCCGCCGCCACCTGCACCACGCAGAGCCACCGACCAGGCAACCCCATCACCATCGCAGGAGCCAGAACCAACCATGTCTGGTCAGATCCGGCGCCCCACGCAGCAGCTACAGCCAACCCACTGGCCAGCACCAAGCGTCCATAGCACGTCCGAGGGCCGACGCACTGCCGCAGAGTACCGGCGCCCCGAGATCCAGCCGTGGCGCTGCCCACGCAGCCACCATGGCCGCCATCGTTGAAGAAGAGGTCCGGGGCCGCCGCCCCGGCATCCGAGCATCACAACCCCGCCATCACGCGCCCCAGATTCACGCCGTTGGAGTAGCAGTACTCCAAGGCCGAGAACCAGCAGCTCCTGCTCCACCCACACCATGGCGCCGCCGTTGCCGTCACCGACCCGAAGTCAGTGCTAGACTTTCAACCGGAGCTCCTCCACACATCCAAATCAGAGCACTGCACATCACACAATCCCCATGGTCCGACGTCCACCGGCCCACCTCATGGTGCAGCTGCCGCCGCATCTCCCCCCGGCCTGCCCGCGAGCAAGCCCACGCGCCACCGCCCGAGCGCCGTACAGGCCACCCGAGCCACTCCACCACGCGCCGGAGCAGGCCACCGGGCCGCAGATCCTCGCTGCCCAGGCCACCTGCGCACAGACCACCCGCGCCGCCCACAGCCGCCAGTCACTCAATCCAGATCCAGGCGGACCTCGATCCGCAGCCACCGGCGCCGAGGGCACGCCCCACCTCAGCGCAGCCAGCCACGCCACCAGAGGTCTCCAAGCAGCACCGCCGGAGGGCTCTCCGTCGCGCCACCACGACCCGCGAGCACGCGGCGCCCCGGACCAGCAGCCCCGGCCCGCGCCAGCACCCTGCACTCGAGGGGCGAGAAGACCCGCCGCCGCCGACGACGGCAGGGCTTCGCCCGACCGCGTCCTGTGGCGGCGGCGGGGGAGGAGGGAGGGCTCGGAGGGGACTTGGGGTGGCGGCTGCTAGGTTCCTCCCCGTCGCCCACGGGAGCGACGCGGGAGGAAAGGAGGAGAAGGCAAGTAGAAACAAGACCATGACAACCATACAAATGGGGACCATGAGAAGCCTACAGAACTTGAACATTATCAGCCGGAAGAAAACACATCAGAAGCCACTACAAAACCGAAAGTAACTAAATAAAAACGACTACAAGAAACAAATTCAGAGCAAAGGATTAGCAGCTACATGTACATCACGGGGGCAGGCCAAAATCAAACTACAAGGGCAAACAAATTCACACAAAGGATACACCATCAACACCTACATCTACATCACACAAACCAAAAGAATCAAATGACTAGGGGAAATAAACCATACCACTACATCTAACGACAAAAAGTGCAGGTGGAATAAACACCCAGGCCCGCAGATATGAAATCGAATCAACCACTACATCCATGCACCTACAACCACATTTGCAACAAAAACACGAGGAAAATCCACCGCTACGACTACACATTCAAGTACAGCTACATCCACAACAGAGGAATCAAATCAAACCGCTAGATTAGGAAGAACTCCAAAGGGGGAAGGGTGAAGATGACCACAACAAACTGAAACCACATGACACCAGAGCGAAAATCAAGTGAGGACGAAGAGCTCTCGATCGCCATGGACGAGGAAGAAATCGCCTCATGTGCTTCACTGGTGTAGCCCTCTCCTCTCTTATGAACTTTTTGAACAATACCGCCTAAAGAAATGGGAAATCACGAAAATGGAATATCAAAGGGGTGAAAGACAGTTAACCAAAAATGGACTGCAACGGGTTGATCCGACAACAAAGCTATGCCCGACATCACAAACGGGCCCGAAAGCACCATCTCAAACGAATGGCCACAGATTTGAGTGAAAGTGAATTGTAAACCACTCGACTGAAAAATAGCAAAATTGCAAATAATTGGGATGTTTACGTGCACACATGGGTAAATGAACTATCACCATTACGTATTCCTGTAAAGTTTCTTTAAGATTCACAAAAAATTCAACCTATAAAATCACTTTTGTTGGTTTTTATTTGCGGAAAATGAGAATGCATTTATTGAACCGAATGAATATGACATAAAGCAAGAGTGGGTCCCATAATGTTCATAAATTCTCTACGCTAAACTAGACCACATACTTCTTTGTCTTACCGTCCTATGCACCCGTGCCTATCACCTAGGCATGTCTGGCATTCTTCTCTCATGAAGCTCCCTCATTTCCCCTCTATTCATCGTGAGGTATCCAAATCTCCTATTCATCGTGTCCCTACTTCAAGTGGGGATGGATCTGGCCGGGAACAAAGAGCGTATTAGGAGAAGGTTTACATGGGGAGAAGGTATGCGTCCAAGAGCCACTCCAAACTGTGTGGAGTTCCATGCATGAGGATAAGTTTTGCTAGTTTAAGCCATGTGGTATTTTTTTTTCTATTTTGTGTGGATCGATCTTGATACATATTTTTCTTCATCCAGATTTCTTCGCTATTTTTTCCGTTATGCGTAACCATTAAGGGGAACATCCAAGAGCATGATCATTTTATTTGCTCTAGAGTATTGAATTTCCTAGTTGCTCTGAGTTGACGTGACATTTGCATTCTTGGCTTTGCATGCTGTTCTGTGTTGTATAGACCTAGCAAGCCCTGCAAATTGCATAGAAGTTAACCCAAGACCTTTTTGCTTTTCTTAAACATAGTCATCTTGTACGCATGATATATAATCACAATTATAAGTATGGATCATGCTGTAAATGTGGATTTGACAAGCAATCTTCTTGAGTCCATTCTGTGCCAGAAATTATATTTTTAGGACCCATTCAAAGATAGTACATTTTGTAGCTTTGTTAACCATGATTAACGCTTTCACTTGATGTTCGGTTTCTTATATAACGCTACTGCAATACATTATATTGTTGTTGCAAGATTTTTTTTTCTTTTATGGGTGCTATTGCAACAACTTGAACCACAAAAGAAGCTGGAAGAGAAAAACGCCAGAGCTTGTTTTGCATGGAGAAAGTGCAATAAGCTACATGATCAACTTGAGGAGTGATGGGGTAGAAGCTATGGGAGCATATTGAACACCAAAAGATTGCGACTGAGCTGCAATCCCAACTACGAAAGTTCAAGTTATGCTAATTCGTTTCATTTTCTTGTTTTTGGTCCCACATGCAAGTGTGTGTGTATGAGAGAGAGAGAGAGAGAGAGAGAGAGAGAGAGAGAGAGAGAGAGAGAGAGAGGAGTTTTTCCTTTTTAAATTTTCCTCGAGTCCCATGTAAGTGGATGTATAGCACATATAAGGGGCACAATATGGTCCGAGAATTGTGCCGAAGGCAATCAAATGAATTGGGAGGGAGGGTTGTCTTCTGGGAGAAGCCGAGGAGGGGAGGCTTATGGGAGAAACCACCAAAGGAACTAGGCCTAAGGGTAGTAATATAAAAATCCCTACGGAATATTACCGAGACACGGTCTTAACAAAATTAATGTGGCACCATAGGACATCGCCTTGCCAAGTTCCTACTGTACCTTCTACTTTATTTCATCACCATTTCTTAATTTAGAATAATGAGGGAATGCCAATGTTCATAGGAAGAACTCTAGCAACCCTGTTAAATTGTCTCTATAAGCGTCTAAATCAGATCTAACTTCTCCAAAGCATCACATTCACTTTTATTAAAAATTATCTTTAGACCAGGCAAATTCTCTAATAAATAGAGGATATCTTTTAAATTGTTTGCACTTTCTGAATTGAATCCGCTTCCATTCAAAAGATTGTGTTATGAACATATCGGAGCATGCTAAGCCCTACATCCATGGCACTTACACCACTAATTAAACCACTATCATTAGGTCTCTGAACTAGATTCTGTAACAGACTTCTACAACTATGTTTTACCTATTAGGTGAGAAGGCGTCCCCCTACCTCAATCCTTTCTGTGTTTTAAAATAGGGCCTTAATTGACCATTGACCATGATTGTTACATTACCACCCAGAACATTATGCTTAATCCATTGGACATAATGTTCAGGGAAATCTTTCATGAGCAGAACATAAGAGAGCTCACTTGATTTTGTCATAAGTTTTTTGAAATTAAACTTAACTAGAGTTGAATCTTTACTTTTATTGTGCTTCTTTGATCGTCAAAGATACTAGAGTTGAAGGAAACTCCTCGCTGGTAATAAGCATTCTGATTAAGGATCACACTTCATTGCTCAAACTTACATAAAGTCAGAAAGAATCACTGGGGTATATACTCTCACTTATACTATTTCCGATAAATTGATGCCACTGTTTTGCCTATTGAACAACCATGCATCCTATGCCAAATTTATTGCATCAAATGTGTTAGCAGTTGACCAAAAGTCACAAGTGAATCAGCAGATACTGTACAAATCAAGAGGTAATCGCAAACGGAGCTCTCAAGTGGAAATAAACAATAGGCTCAAAAACAAAAGTGGAAATAAACAATGAACGAACGGTGGGACTGACAAGTCTAGCACAAGTAATCAATCAAGGAGTATTAAATTAAGCTCCAAGGAAGGACTTGACAGCCGCCGCTTCTTGAGCGGCAAGGGGCTCTGCACCTCCTCCTCCTCTCCCCACCTTCGCATGCCTCCGGCGGCCTTCTCCGGCACCGGCGTCAGGTTGAGGTCGAAATCCCTCACGGACGACCCGGAGCCGGAACGCGACGCGGACGCCGTCAGCGAGACCGACAGCCCGTCCCAGTAATGGCACCTCTTGTGCCCGCCGAGCGCCTGCCCCGTCGCGAAGCTCCGGTGGCACACGGAGCACCTGTGCCCGCCGACGCCAGACGACGTCGACGATGCCACCGTCTCCTCCGCCGGCGAAACGCTTTGTAG
This sequence comes from Triticum aestivum, assembly GCF_018294505.1. NCBI lineage: Eukaryota > Viridiplantae > Streptophyta > Magnoliopsida > Poales > Poaceae > Triticum > Triticum aestivum. Next base: position 74,256,692 of record NC_057798.1, read on the forward strand.
CGGCAGCACGAGCGCCGCCCGTTTCCGGTGGCTGGCCTTGTGCCCGCCGAGCGCCTGGTGAGACGGGAACGCCTTGCCGCAGACGGAGCACCGGAACCTGAGCTCGCTGGCTGCTGGCGCCGCCGCAGTCACGGTCTGCAGCCACTGCCCCTTCGCTGCCTGTGCTTGGTCGCCGCCGGTCGCCACGGAGGCGAGCGCCATGAGGCACAGGTGGACGTAGTCGTCGTGCGTCATCTTCATCATGGCCATGGCGTGCGTGAAAGTTGAGGCTAACGTTGCTTGATGTAGTGGATTAGGAATCTGGTTTACGTCCTGATCGAGTTCTGGGTGCTTATATATGCTCCTGGGTGCGTGCAAGTGTGCGTTTTATATGTGTATCTGAAGGATCTAAGAAGGTGACAGGAGTTTGGTTGGTTCAAAGGAGCACGAGGGCGGGCGGAAGGGTACGTGCATGCATGAGGAGTGGCTTCCAGTTTTCCACACGTGCGCGCGTGCGTGAAATGTATATCATGAGTATTTTATTCATTTATTGTCCTCATGAGTGGCTGGAATCATAAAATTCAATAGATGAACCGTTGAATTTCAGGGTTTCAAACTCATTTACGGGCGGAGGAAGGCCAATGTGACGGCTCTCCAATGTGCTAAAAATAAAAATGCCTGCTTTAGCTGTTGATTCATGCACCTATGATGTACGTAATACCCATGATGAATTTCTGATTGTGGCCGCGGATAGGTTGGACTTATTCCGAGTTCAGATGGGCAATTCTCAAAACAAAAAAAAGTCTGTGTTGTCCCCAACCAAACGAACCGTCGATTTGAGAGCTAAAAATGTCTTTTGTTTTCCTCGTTGATTTAGATTGGATTGACCAGGATTTTTGAAAATAAAAACAAAAGTGTGTAGGCATCGATCAACAACAAAAACAAGTGAATTTGTTGTCCTTCTGTCTCGGGAATCAATATTTGCAAAAAAAAGAGAGGAGGAATGCTCACTGTAATGATGGGTACCGTTATAACTAATTACTGGTCATGTACGAACAAATAAATAATCTTTGACCAATAAGGACTTTCCGTGTGTGCATAAACACTTTACATACATTTGTCTTCCATTGTGATTGATTCACTGTGATTATTCAATTCGCCTCAAAATCATCTCTTCTTGCAGATTGGTAATGTGCATTCAAGTCAAAATTATCTCTTGCAGATCAATAATGTGCATTCGTATTCTTTTTGCTTAATGTATGCATAAATGGGCTAGGTCATGTTTATTCAAGGATAATGGGAACAATCAATTATTTAAGAAACTTAAAAAAACCAACAATAAATACTTGATAATGAAAATGTAGACAAATTGGAAAACCGAAATAGATTTTCTTTTGGGGGCCAGAAAGATGAAATGGATGGACCGAGTGAGTGAGTATATGTGTAACTCCCCGAGACCGATGCGCCAGGTGTCTCCCGTTTATTCGTCGTTGTTGCCATGTCATTTGCTTGCGTGTTGCACTTTGCCATGTCATCACGTGCATTTCATCTGCATGTTTTCAAAAACTTGCATCTGGTCATGTTAGTCATTTTATCCGTTCCGTTTCGGTATCCGACACTCTCACACGCACCCGCCGCACCTCCCAGATCTTGTTTCGTGAGCGGGAGAAGAACATTCTCGGAATGGGCCGATAGTTGATGAGCGGTCTTGGTATATCACCGGTAGGCCGCCTGTCAAATTTTGTTTCATTTGGAGGTTGTTTGATGCCCCAGCGGTTAACCGAGTTAACCGCCGCACTTTCCGGTACCCCGAGACGAACCGGACCCTTTCCCTCCTTCTCTTTGCAGCCCACCCTCTACATAGCCCACTTGCAGCCCACCTACAACCCCTCCGCTCCAGACCGTCAGATCGCGATCCGAGGGTCTGAAAACCACCCAAACCCCCTAACCCTAGCACCTACCCTACATATACACCCCTCCATTCCAAATTTGGGCATTCCTACCCTAGCCCTTTCCCTACCTACAGCCGCCCCTCTCGCCTCGTTTTTCATGCATAGCCGCTGCCCCACCGCCACTTGGCCTCCTCCCATCGTCCGCGTCGCCGCCAGCCATTGCCCCGCGCCCAACCGTGGGCCGCCACCTGTCTCCCCGCGCCTCCCCGCCGTCGCGGCCCGTCGGGCCTAGGGCAGGCCTGCCCAGGCCGTGACCAGGCCGGCACCCGACTCTGCCGCCCCGCAGCGCTCGCCCCCGCTCGATCGGATCAGGGCGGATCCCGAGCACGCCGCCGACCCCGCCTGCGCTCGAACCTCCCCGTCTTAGCCCCACCCCCGACTACCGACCCCGCCGGATCCGCTCTGCCCCGCCGCCTCACCGCGACCCCCGCCGCCCTTCTACGTGCCGGCCGCAACAACTCGCCGCCAGCTCTGCCCCGGGCAGATCCGGGCAAGGAGCAACCGCCATTGCCGCCGCCTGATCATCGTCGCCACCCGACCTCAGATCCGCCGGCCTCGAGCTCCTCCTCCCCGCCGCCAAGTCCTTCCCCTCGCCTTGGCCCCTGTGCGCTCGCTGGAGCCGCATCCGCGCCGCCGCCGGCCCTCGGCCTTCTCCCGACCACCGCGGGACCGCGCCGTCCTGGCGCCACCTGGACCCCGATCCAAACGGGAGGGTGCACCGCGTCATCCCGATCGACCTCGTCCACCTGCACCGCGCCGTCCCAGAGCGTCGTCGTCCCGATCCACCACGAGCCCTCCAACCAAACACCTCCACCACGCTGTACCACTCCGTCCCTGGTCCTCCCCGTCCACGTTTCAGTGAGGTTGATTTTGTCTAAGTACCTAGATCTGCATATTATGTGTGCATGTTTGACCTCTCATAACTTTGTGCATGTTTAACCTATGGTGATGATCTTGATATGGAAATGTTGTGCTCGCTGTGCTCTACATGATGGTTGTCACATTCATATTAGAGTTCATCTTGCCATGTTAATCATCGTTGCGAAAGTGCTAAGTGCTATTAACTGTTGTAACTTGTCATTTTGTCTTTTTCATATCATTTTGTGTGATTTTCTTTTGAGCATCATGCCTACATGTTTTAGGAGCATAATCATGCCATCTTTGCAGTGGTGTAATCCATTTATCATGATATGCCCTGTGGTGACTAGCACAAGCTTGCCAAGTAGGTTACTTGCTGTTACTATTTTGATAAGTATGAACTGTTATATTGCGATGCCATGTTTGTTTGATGCTACCATCCAATCTATGCATAATATGGAGATTTTTGAATGATCATGTTTTGATGACCATGTTATGCTCTATCCATCCATGCCCTTGTTTGCAATTATAACCTGATGTAGCTTGTTCTTTTGGTGCCTTCAAGTTGCTTGAAAATATGACCATCGGCATGCCCAGTTTTCACAAAGTCTATTACATCATCTTGCCATGTTCACTTGAAGCTATTATCAAATATGTTGCTCCAATGATCTTGCTAAGTAATGATGTTTTGTTAAGGGTGTTTAGTAAATGCTTGCCATGCTCTTTGATGCCATGTATAGTTCCTGTAGCATATACTTTTGTTGCCTCAAAGTATGCATCATGAATCTGTTTTCTGCCATACTCTGTTTCTCACCAAGTCTGAGAATCTATTATAACTTGCAATCTTGTCTTGATGAATGCCATTGATCTAGAGGTTATATGGAGATGCTTAGTAATCATGTTTTTCCATGTTCAACCTGTACTTGTATGACATGATTTTGTTTGCTATGTTCCTGCATTGTACCATCATTGCTTCATGCCTCTAACATGTCAACATGTTATTTCTGCTCACATGTATGCCCTGTTTTTCTTCAAGTCATAATCTGTGTTATGAAGTGGCTTGTTGCACTGATCATAATGGATTAATCTTGATGTCTATGTATCGGAACCTTAATGTTATTTGAAGCATGTAATCTGTATTTTAAGTGCATATCATGTTTGTGCCTATCTTGTTATTATAGCATGTTGTTATGATGCTTGTAAGATGTCTAGTTGTTGTTTTGGACAGCTTGTCCTTTAAACGTGTTTCGTGTGTATGTGTTGAACCGTGGCTCCGTTTGGAGAATGCTCTATATGAAACTTCCTTGGTTTTGCATGTAGTTTCATTATACCATGTTGCATCCATGTTTTGAGTGTGTTTGCTTGATGTTTGAATGCATTTTGCATCAATGCCATGTTTAACTTGTTTTGCTCATATCTTCTAGGTCGTAGCTTCGAATTAAATGAACCTTATATGTAGCTTGACTAGAAAGACGCGTAGATCATCACGGTGTATATTACATTGATGTTTAACAACTTCAACATAATGTATTATTCAGATCTGGACTAATTTCGAAAGTTGCATATGGGGAGTTTCGGAATTATTGTATGTTGATTCCAGCCTCATTTAATGCTTTGATGTGTTGTTCGTGTATGCATCATCTCTTGCCATGAGTAGCATCATGTAGCCTTGTCATGCATCATACTTGGTTGAGCATCACGCCATGTTATGTGTTGTGTGTTTACCATGTTGTTTGCTTCTTTTCGTTTGTGCTTCTTCTCGATAGTCTTGGTTTCGTTGCGATCGTGAGGATTTGTTCGTCTATGCTTGGTTCATCTTCTTCATGGACTCGATCTTCTTTCTAGTGGGATTTCAGGTAAGATGACCGTCACCTTGGATCTCACTACTATCATTGTTGTGCTAGTTATCTCGATGCTATCGCTATGTCGCGCTACCTACCACTTGTTTATCAAGCCTCCCAATTTGCCATGATAGCCTCTAACCTTTTCCACCGTCCTAGTTGTTTGGCTATGTTATCGCTTTGCTCAGCCCCTCTTATAGCGTTGTTAGTTGCAGGTGCAATTACAGTTTGTTCCATGTTGGGACATGGATATCTTGGGATATCACAATATCTCTTATTTAACTAATGCATATATATACTTGGTAAAGGATGGAAGGATCGGCCTTTTGTCTGGTGTTTTGTTCCACTCTTGCCGCCTTAGTTTCCGTCATACTGGTGTTATGTTCCTTGATTTTGCGTCCCTAACACGGTGAGGGTTTATGGGCCCCTCTTGGCAGGTCGCTTTGAATAAAACTCTTCCAGCAAGGCCCAACATTGGTTTTACCATTTTCCCAAGAACAACTAAAACTTGCATAGGGACTTCTCGGGCACCGAGGACTTAATTAACAACTCCGGGCCAGTGCTCCTCATGAGTGTTGGTCCAAACTAGAGCACCTTGCGGCACCCCCTAGGCAACTTGGGTCTCAGCGACTGTAATCTTAGCTCATCCGTCGTGGCCTGAGACGAGATACGCTCGGCTACTATCAGGGTGTCGGCACGTCGGGAGATCTAGCTGGTTTTGTTTTACCATTGTCAAAATATCTTGTGCACCGGGATTCCGAGTCTGATCGGAGGGTCCCGAGATGGATCGAGGATTGTCTCCGCGGATCGTGAGCTTGTCATGGGATAAGTTGGGACACCCCTGCAGGGTTTAAACTTTCGAGAGTCGTGCCCGCGGTTATGTGGCAGATGGGAATTTTTTAATATCCGGTTGTAGAGAACTTGACACCAGATTCGAAGTAAAATACACCAAACACATGCATAACCGCGACGGTCTCTTTTCGGGTAAGGTCAAGAAGAGAACATGGTGGGGTTATGTTTGAACGTAAGTAGTTCAGAGATCACTTCTTGATCATTAACAGTTTGCGATCGTTTGCGTAGTTTATCATCTTACTCTTGTATTTGTAAGTTAGCCACCATACAATGCTTAGTGCAGCTGCAACCTCACCACTCATCCTTTCCATTCCCATTAAGCTTTGCTAGTCCTGATACCCATGGTAATGGGATTGCTGAGTCCTCGTGGCTCATAGATTACTACAGCAACAGTTGCAGGTACAGGTAATGCGATGATCCGACGCGAGAGCGATGCTTGCTTGTCTGCGAGTTCCTCTGCTTTGTCTTCGTTCAGGGGGTAGGTTCCTGGTCGGCAGCCTGGGCTAGCAGGGTGGATGTCGTTCTTATTTTCCATTTGATTTCATCCATACTCGGATGCCTATCTTTTGTATGATGTTTGATGTATTCATGTGGCATTTGTATGCCTTTGTATATATCCCTAGTTATTATGTAATGGTACGATGTAATGATATCCACCTTGCAAAGGCGTCTTCAATATGCGGCTCTATCCTTTGTGGGACTTTCGAGTTCCTCTCGGATAGAATCGCATATTGGGCGTGACAATATGGGTAGGTTCTGCTTAAATGAGAAAGATGGGCCGACTGTGTGGAAGCGGCCTGGCCAGGCCTGCTGCTGTGTGCATAGGAGATCTGCCCAAACTTGGCCCATCCAGCCAAGCATGACCAGGACCCTCCTGAATTTAGGCATGTTGCCTGCAAATCTGCCCATATTAAGGTAAAAAGGATTGATTTATCATTTTCTCAAAAATCTTCAATCTGCCTTGCATGGAGCGGGATTTAGGCGGTTTCTCTCGTTTGAGGCAAGGTTTGAGGCGACTATCTGGCTGTTTCTGGGATCGCTCTCCACCTTCTTGTACTCAGGCTCCTCGCCATGCATGCATATGCAGTGTACTTCCTTCATTTCTAAATATAAGTCTTTTTAGAGACTTCAATAAAAGACTACATACGGAGCAAAATAAGTGAATCTACACTCTAAACTACATCTATATATATTTGTATGTAGTCTATAGTGACATTTCTAAAAAATATATTTAGAAATGGAGGGAGTAGTAAGTTGTCGTGGATGTGCACTACTTGCAGGTAGCTAGCAAGTGCGTGCTAGTTTGTGTGCACCTGAGACGTACATACGTGTCAAACCGCCCAAAAAGACGTCCAACATAATTGGAATGCAACAAGCATAAATCGTGCGTTAGGTTAATCTAGCACATATTTTCAAAAGGATGAAATATTTTTTAAGCTTGTGGCTCTCTCGTACATCTACTGGCCTTCTTCCGAAGCTTTTATGGTCCCTTCTGGTCAAAAAAATCACCGTAAAGTTTCGTCGTGTTTGGACTTCGTTTGGTATAAATTTTCTGTAAAACCAAAAACATGCAGAACATAGGAACTGGCACTAGGCAGTGAGTTAATTAATAGGTTGGAGTTGCTCGTCCATGCCACATACCGATAGTGTGCAAATTAATCATTTTGGTATGCGTGTGGCTAGTTTAATTAGGTTGCTAGTGCCTCTCCAATGAATTCCCTACATGTTATATTATATATGAAGGCCATCTTTGTTACGAAATAAAGCATATGCATGTATCATTGGATTCTTGAACCGGATGTACGTGAGACACATTTCATCTAGAAAGGATAATTCAACATGCTAATGATTTGGTGGCAACCTTCTTGTAAATTATTATATGCTTTAGAATTTTCTTATTTATATAAACTATAAATCGATATCAAGATATTACATAAATAGATATATACACTATGTCCATGTAAGTATAAGAAATAAATTTGCAAAAGAATATAATTGTGTGAAACAAAAATGATGTAACTTCCATTACAAACACATTTCAAATTTAGCACACAACATCTTTGTTAAACAAGACCGTTATTAATATTTAGCATGATTATCCACTACAAGAAATATGTCAACTAGTGACCTTCTGTTAGTGACCCTGGAAGAATTGTCATAGATCTATGACCATTTGAGACCAATTGGTCAAAAGCTGTAGGGGGGCTCCAAACCCTAAACTATAACGACCATTTTGGTCAGAAAGGTCGTAATTTCCTTACATGAAATAGTCATAAAGCAGACTTCAGTGGTCCGCTGCCTTATTTCTAGCTGATCACGACCAATATAGATGGTCATAACCTTGTAAATTATGGTGGGTTGCTATGACTAGGTGCCACCTCATCAGTTTTGCCTATGTGTCATGTCCATGTGTCAATTTTTGCCCTAGGTTGTGAAGCAACCTATATTTCTTCCATTCCCAAAATTCCAAAAAAAATCTCATAAATTCTTTGGGTCATATCTTCGTCAAATATGTAAAAAAACATTCCTTGCCTAGTTTAAAAATAATTCAACAATATTCATTTTCCTATTATGTTTAGAACAACACTTTGTGAAGGAAGTGCTATTTATATATTCTTGATTGCCCTCAAAATTTTTGGGTACTCTTTCCTGTCCAAATCATTGCATCATGACAAAATTCAGCTCCATTTTCCCAGTAAATATTCCTTGGCAAATTTTCAAAGTTTTTGTCCACCTAGAACCTTTGTGAAAGAAGTACTAGCTATGCATATCCTAATGAGTTGAATTTTTGCCACATATTTTATATGCCTATGTAACTTACCTACACCAAATTTGAGCTCAATTCATTTAGCCAATTTCTCTCACTAATTTTCTGAAGTTTCTGTCCAGAGAAGAACATTGTGGAGGAAGTGCTATTTATATATTCTTGGTTGCCCTCAAAATTTTTGGGCACTCTTTCCTATCCAAATAATTGCCTCATGACAAAATTCAGCTCCATTTGCCTAGTAAATCTTCCTCCGCAAATTTCCAAAGTTTTTATCCACCTAGAACCTTTGTGAAAGAAGTAGTAGCTATGCATATCCTAATGAGTTGATTTTTTTTCCACATATCCTATATGCCTATGTAACTTACCTACACCAAATTTGAGCTCATTTCATTTAGCCAATTTCTCTCACTAATTTTCCGAAGTTTCTGTCCAGAGAAGAGCATTCTGAAAGAAGTACCACTTTGGCATGTCCAAATGGTATCCATTTTCTACAGTGCTTTCCTATGCCCAAATAATCATCCTCCACCAAATTTCAGCTCAATCCATTCATTATTTTGAGCCCAGCTTCAACGTTCGTATTTATGTCCAGTGTGGTACTTTGCAAAGCAAGTACCACCTACGATCCTTCTTTTGAGCTGAAAAAATTTATGAAGACAGTCTTTTTAGTAATTGATCATCCTCAGCCAAAACTCACGCCCATTAGCCATGTGCATTTCCCGTACCGCTAACCAAACACTTGGCTGCTAATTCATGTTTGAGCATAGATCGGTCTCCTCGTGAGAAGTTTATGTTGTAATTTTCTTCCTAGAACCTACCTGGAAGTGCCCAACCCACTAGACATGTGAAAGATCGTGGATGTCGCCTAGAGGGGGGGTGAATAGGCGCTTTAAAATAATTACGGTTGAGGCTTGAAAAAATGCGGGATAAACCTAGCGGTTAATTTGTCAAGCACAAAACCTACAACAACTAGGCTCACCTATGTGCACCAACAACTTATGCTAAGCAAGAAAAACTACTTAGGTGATAACAAGATATATGACAAGAAACAATATGGCTATCGCAAAGTAAAGTGCATAAGTAAAGGGCTCGGGTAAGAGATAACCGAGGCACGCGGAGATGACGATGTATCCCGAAGTTCACACCCTTGCGGATGCTAATCTCCGTTTGGAGCGATGTGGAGGCACAATGCTCCCCAAGAAGCCACTAGGGCCACCGTAATCTCCTCACGCCTCGCACAATGCAAGGTGCCGTGATTCCACTAAGGGACCCTTGAGGGCGGTCACCGAACCCGTACAAATGGCAACCCTTGGGGCGGTCACCGGTACCCGTCAAATTGCTCGGGGCGATCTTCACAACCTAATTGGAGACCCCGACGCTTGCCCGGAGCTTTACACCACAATGATTGAGCTCCGAACACCACCAACCGTCTAGGGCGCCCAAGCACCCAAAAGGAACAAGCTCAAGGGCACCAAGCACCAAAGAGTAATAAGCTTCTCAACGTGTAACTTCCACGTATCACCGTGGAGAACTCAAACCGATGCACCAAATGCAATGGCAAGGGCACAAGGAGTGCCCAAGTCCTTCTCTCTCAAATCCCACCGAAGCAACTAATGCTATGGAAGAAAATGAGAGGAAGAACAAGAAGGAGAACACCAAGAACTCCAAGATCTAGATCCAAGGGGTTCCCCTCACATAGAGGAGAAAGTGATTGGTGGAAATGTGGATCTAGATCTCCTCTCTCTTTTCCCTCAAAAACTAGCAAAAATCCATGGAGGGATTGAGAGTTAGCAAGCTCGAAGAAGGTCAACAATGGGGGAAGAACACGAGCTCAAAGGATAAGGTTCATTGGGGAAGAAGACCCCATTTTATAGGACCTCCCGAATCCAACCGTTATGTGCTCAGGTCGTGCACAAGCGGTACTACCGCTTGGAGGAGCGGTACTACCGCTTAGCACGGTCAAAACAGCCCAACGAGAGAGAAAACACGAGTTTTTGGTCCCGAGCGGAAGTAGCCACGGAAGTAGCCGCGGTAGTACTGCTCCAAGCGGTAGTACCGCTCCCAAGAGCGGTAGTAAAAAATTACTTCCGCTCCTGTCCGCGGTAGTACCGCTGCAGCCTTTTCAGAACACCAAAACTGACACAACTTCTGCAAACGGACTCCGAATTCGACGAAACCAAGTTTGTTGGAAAGCTAGCGACAAGGGCTAACACAATCTTGATAGAAATATCAATAAGAAGCAAATGAGAAAAGGCCCAAAAGAAAATGGTGAGAACCCTTCCTCGGATAAGACCGGTAAAACCTCCAACACCGAAAACATCATAGAAGACGCATGCAAACTCCGTTTTCGATGAACTCAAGCTTGTCATCAAGATGACCATAAGCTCTAAGACTCACAAGGAGAACCAAACAACAACCAAGAAACATGATGCAAGGATGCAATGGTTTGAGCTCTCGACGAACGATACGATCAAGCTACTCACTTGAGAGCCCCCCTTGATAGTACGGCTATCGATCCTATAACCCGGTCTCCCAACTACCACCATGAGACCGGTAAAATAGAAAACCTATCAAGGGCAAACCTTTGCCTTGCACATGATCCACTTGAGCTAGATGATGACGATCTTGTCCTCCTCAAGATGGACCACCTTTCTTGATTGCGTTGGGTCGATGGAGACTAGATGATTGCTCCCCCATACTCCACTATGGGTGAGCCACTCTTCGGCACATCTTCACAAGTCCATTGACACCACAATGGATGGAAAGCTTCAAGCACTTGATCTCTTCGTGATGCTCCACTTGAACTTGCACACAGCAATCTTGATGACGATCACCACTTGATGTCATCCTCTCCATGGGTTGAGTGATATCTTCCTCTTGACGCAAGCCCATGAACACGTACCTAACCCCACATAGAACTCTCACATAGACCATGGGTTAGTACACAAAGCACAATGGACAATGCTTACCATGCCATGGGATCACTTGATCCCTCTCGGTACATCTTCTACGCTTTGTGAGTTGATCAACTTGATTCACTCTTGACTTAGTCTTGATCAACCTTGAATATTTCCAACTCTCTTCATTTGGATGATGTCTTGAAGGTAAACATGAATGATCACACAATCTTCTTATTCAAGACATGCTTTCAATAAGCTCAACTCTCACATGACCAATCTTTGGATAATTCCTTAATAGCACCTTGGTCAACACAAACTCTCCTTGAAACCAACACATGTACTCCAAGAAAAGCCTATGGACAAAACCTTCAAATATAACTCAAGGCAACCATTAGTCCATAGAGATTGTCATCAATTACCAAAACCAAACATGGGGGCACCGCATGTTCTTTCAATCTCCCCCATTTTGGTAATTGATGACAATCACTTTCAAGAGAGTTTATATAAGGAATTATGCATCACCATGCAATGCAACAACCAATGATGCATGAGTAAGAGATGCAAATGCTTAGGAACAAAACCAAAGCAAGAGGAGAGAATTCTCTAAACTTCTCCACAAAACTCTCTGAAACTTCTCCCCCATTGGCATCGATTGCCAAAATGGGAGAAAAGCTTAGAAGGCCAATATAAATTGTGTTCCTCCATAATTTGTGTATTTCTCAACAAGAGAGTGGAATGCAATACACATATCCAACGGTAAATACTTGGAGGAAGACAAACTATATTGAGGCCCAAAGATTACAAAAGGAAGATATGCCACAAAGACATAACAAAGAGAGAAACAAGCAATCAAGCAATCAAAAGATACCTATTGAAGCAAGCTATCAAAAGATACCAATTGAACCAACTAGGCCAATGATCCTACGAGCCACATGAATAAAGGATATTATGATAAGAGCAAAGGAGTGATCTAAAGAAACTAGAGAATCTCCCCATGATTTGTGCACACATAAGAATTTTTTGTATTAGGATACCAAGTGCACAAAATAGGATCATAGCTCCCCCAAAATCAATAGAAACTTACAACAAGTGCAAGTGAGCATATAGGAAACTAAGCCTAGTACTTGCAACAAACACATGGTTGAGCAACAAGTAAGAGAGGCAACTTAAGAGTGGTCTCAACCAAAATGATGTGTGTGAGTCAAGGCAATGCACTTGAGAAGACTAATGTACGTATGGGCATTAAGCATCAATAAAGTCTTGAAAGAATGAGGCACACGGTGCAAGGCCTATCATTCCCATACACACCCACTAGCAAATGGGTTCAGAAGCTCACTAAAAAGATAACAACAAAGCTTGCCACAACCCATGGTGAAGATAGAAGATGAAAGCCTCATCAAGACGAGGGATACCAATTAAGATGGCAAAAGCCTCGTAGAGATAAGCACGAGGAAAATAATCTTCACCACACAAGAGTGCATCAAGATGCAATGAGATAAGACACGCACTCAAGGCAAAAGCTTTCACGGAGCCACCAAAGAAATAACATAAGGAAGACAAGGTGGACGTGAAAGAAAGGATATCATCTAGAGATGTAGTTTCTCTCAAGTGTATAAGGTTCCAGGTAGATGAAATCATGATGATATATATCTACAAAGAAGGATGTACACCCAAAATAGCTACAACATGAAGGAACAAGATATCCAAAAGGAAGTCATAGATATACCAATAAGATATTTGCTTGGAAGCATAGCACATGGCTAGATAAGGTCTTATTGTATATAAATGAATTCCTACCACACAACCATCAAAGACATCACAACTAGCAACATGAGATCATCGTTGAGATGCTTTGAGAAAGGAAACAAGTATCACAAGATGGAATGAATATCATGCCAAGATGCAACCTACACAAGGTTGAATGCAAGAAAAGAATGCATGAATAGATACTTGTTACCGAGATATCATTGGAAGGATGTAGAAGAAACCAATTGAAGGTAATAGATAGTAGTTCATTGAGTATCCTAGCTTGACTCCAATAAGCACATGGTGACACCACCTTCCTTGTGAATGAGCCGAGCATCCAATGCATCTCTAGTTGTTCCTAGAACAACACCACAAACAAAATGGTACCCAAACTCGTTGGGACCAAAGAGTTAGCAAACCAACAATACATATGACAAACTCCACATAAATATGTGCATATAGATATGAAAATGAATTTCATGCACATCTCATCCAATTTTATACTTGGTGGAGTTTCCCCTATATATTGGGTCAAAGAGAGAAAGCATGCCAAGGAAACTACATGAAGTTAATATGCATGCTCAAGACTTTCAAGAACCGATACCAAAATACAAGGAAATACCAAGTGAAAAGAATACCAAAAGGAGAAATCATCACTTGGAAGATATCATTAAAAGATACATCAAGGAATGAGATATCCATTGGAACCCACAAAACGATATCAAACTCCCAAAAGAGAGGATGGTTCCAAACAAACCAAGCTCTCTACAAAGTTTCATGATGGCACAAGTACCAAAAAGAAACGGCTTGCCGTCCACCAACACACACTTAAAATGGATCACAAGTTTAGTGTTTTATAGAAAATAGGATAGCTCCCCCACGAGTTGTGCATTATAGAGAATTTGCATTTGAATACAAAATACACAAGGTAGGATCACCACGTTCACTATATCAAGGAAAACACTAGACAAGATCAAGAAAACAGCAAGATCCTCAAGTGGCACGGAAGGCAATGGGAGTTGACACAAACTTGGCAAGAGATAAGGCAAATAAAAGCAAACGCCAACGTGAAGATGATCAATAATTTCTACCACACATAAGTGAGTACCAATTGTCAAAAGACAAGAAGTATTTGGAAATAATTCCCGGTGGTAGATAGCAAGGATATCCGACATCATCTTCACACCAAACACAAGCAAATTGCAACTTGTAGAGCTAACATGCCACCTAGGAACAAGATAATTTACAATATCAATTCTAGGTGACAATATCTCAAATGTACACATTTTCTAGGCTAGTAATATACACATAGAATATTACTCCCCCATAATGTGATACCAATTAAAGATAAACAAGAGGCAAAATAAAGACCCAACATGAGATAATTAATGGACAAATTAGAATTTGAATTTCTCATGAGAAGACATACCACATAGAGACTAGATAATCTTGTAATATAAATACTAGATGGTATTACTCATGTACACACATTTATAGGATTGTGAGGTGTACAAAGCACATCACTCCCCATAATGGGATATTCCATTAATCTCTCACAAGAGCCAACTGAGATACAAACAAGATGCATAAAGGCTCAACGAACGACACACATGTACATGAAGTGCAAACCAACATACACAAACTTGATTACTCAAGAAAAGCAATTTGGAGACACAACACATACAAACACATGCAAGGAACAAAACCAAAACATGCAAAGGGGCAAGTAACTTTCAATGTAAACAATTTAAGTACAAGTTACTGCAAGGAGGCACATTGGATATAAGATAGAAACTTGATAACCCAATTGACTTGGCTTGAGACAATAAGAATGATGAAGTCCCCTTAATTCTTCATAATGTAGCCAAATCTCCAATAACCTCCAACAATACCTATTGATCAAGTTTGAGCTAGTTGGTCCCCAACCAAGTTGGGTCCTAAGAGGTTAGTCACAATAGGCTTGGCTACCCAAATGGTTCTTTGCTTCAAACCGCTTTGAGTACCAACAAACTTGGCAACCACATTGCCAACCTTATCCTTCCCAAGAGAATAGATATCATCAATAATAATTGGGTTGGATAAGTTACCACTAGTGCATGAAGAAGCGAGGTGACCTTTCTCACGACATATGTAGCAACGTCTACTCTTCACTTTCTTCTCACTTGATTTCTCAACTTGAGAAGCATTAGCTTGAGTCTTCTTGGGAAGAGGCCTTTCTTCAACTTGAGGTTGAGCATGAGAATGCACTTGTAGCCGCTTCCCTTGTTGCTTGTCACTAACGGCCTTCTTCTTCAATGGGCAAGATCTAACATGATGCCCTTCAATTTTGCACTTGAAGCAAATAATCTTGGCCGAATTCTTGACGTGTTCTTGGCCCTTCTTCTTGTTCATCTTGGACTTCTTCTTCTTGTTGGAGTTGAATCCAAGTCCACTTTTGTCATTGGGGGATTTTTGCACACTCAAGATATTGTTGAGTGTGGATTTCCCTTCATGACACTTTTCCAAGTCTTTCTTCAAGGAAGTGACTTGGGCCTTGAGTTCTTTGATTTCCTCTACATGGTTAGTCTCAACACAAGTACTAGAGGAAGTATAAGCTTCATCATTGGAGCAACAAGGCAAGGAAAGCAATTCATCACAAGATGTACCAATGTTATGCATAGACGAATTACGAGGACTAGCACAAAGCAATATAGCATTTTGACTAAAAGTAGTGCTAATGTCCACATGAGGCTCACTCGATGTTACCTTAGCAATCATAGCCTCGTGAGCTAACTTTAGCACATTATGGGATACTAGGAGATCATCATGAGAGCTTGTGAGCTTTACATGATTTTCTTCCAACATCCCATAATTGCTAGATAGCAACTCAAGTTGAGCCCTTAGCTCAACATTCTCCTTCAATATGGATGCTTCACAAGAGATAGAGTTAGTAGCACAAGCATCATCATTAGCAACAAGAGGAGAAGACAACTTGGCAAGCTCTTTTGAATATGAAGCTTTAAGTTGAGCATGAGACTCGGTGAGTTTGATGAGCTCACCCTTAATGACCCTTGAGCCATTTTCGAGGTGCTCAAAGTCCTCAAGGAGTTTAGCATGCGCCACTTCAAGCTCCTCATTTTTAGTTTCAAAATCATTGGCCACCTCAAGAGCTCTATCACGAGATTCCCTCACTCTAGATAATTCTAGAGCAAAAGTCTCCTCAAGAGATTCCTTGGTGGTTTGTTCAAGTTCAAGAGCTTGAGAGAGGTCCGCAATCTCATTAGCGTAATCACGCTCATGACCTTCCATTTGATCAATGGTGACCTCATGCTCCTCAAGACGAGATTCCAACTCATCAATATATTTCTTGCCCTCAATAGCAATAGACATGATTTCCATGAAGTTGGAACGAGCAATTTTATTCTTAAGAAGAGCTTTAAAAATCATTTCCCCCTTAATTTTTAAGGAGGCAACATTATCATTCTCTTCATCATAATCAACATCATCATCATTCTTGCCATCATCAATATCATCACAAGATATATTGGGATTCAAAGTGGGAGATACCTTTGAAGCCTTGGCCATAAGGCAAAATGCAATAGATGATGATGTAGGATCCCTTGAAACACCATTCAAGACCACATCTTGTTCCATGGAGTGTTGGGTTTCCTCTACATTGTTAGCACAACAACTCGAGGAAAAACATGCATTTTTATTATGGCAACAAGATATAGCAAGCATATCATCATGAGATTTAGTCAAGCAATTTCTACATGATATGCAAGGACTATCAACACAAGCATGTGAAGCATGTAAGGTGCTCGAAGTGTTAAAGTCCAAAGAGAGACCATTGCAATAAGATAATGATGAAGGATTACCAAGAACAAGCACACTATCATCATTGCAATGACCACCACTACTCACCCCAGCATTACCTTGTGGCAATCCACATGTAGGTGAAGTAGAAGAAGTTGAGAAGGCAACACGGCCGGAGGTGGAGGGAGAACAATCATCCCCACAAATCTTGGACACACCATATTTATCTTGAAGCTTTGTCCATAACTCATGAGCATCCCGGAACGGCATGAGTTGAAATATAACTACATTGCTCAAAGCATCGAAAAGCACATTAGAAGCTTGAGCATTGAGATAAGAGTTTTTCTCATCCTCTAAAGATAATCTTTGGGGATCCTTTGGAGGAGAAAAACCCATATCTACAATTCGCTCTAAATTTGGGTCCATGACCCTAAAGAGATTAAGCATGCGAATTACCCAAACATCAAAATTTGTGCCATCGAAACTAAGAGTGTCAGAGAATCCTAATCCCCTAGTCGACATCTTTACTCTCTAGGCGGTTAAGCCTAACAAAGAGAGACGAGGCTCTGATACCAATTGAAAGATCGTGGATGTCGCCTAGAGGGGGGGGGTGAATAGGCGCTTTAAAATAATTACGGTTGAGGCTTGAACAAATGCGGAATAAACCTAGCGGTTAATTTGTCAAGCACAAAACCTACAACAACTAGGCTCACCTATGTGCACCAACAACTTATGCTAAGCAAGAAAAACTACTTAGGTGATAGCAAGATATATGACAAGAAACAATATGGCTATCACAAAGTAAAGTGCATAAGTAAAGGGCTCGGGTAAGAGATAACCGAGGCACGCGGAGACGATGATGTATCCCGAAGTTCACACCCTTGCGGATGCTAATCTCCGTTTGGAGCGGTGTGGAGGCACAATGCTCCCCAAGAAGCCACTAGGGCCACCGTAATCTCCTCACGCCCTCGCACAATGCAAGATGCCGTGATTCCACTAAGGGACCCTTGAGGGCGGTCACCGAACCCGTACAAATGGCAACCCTTGGGGGCGGTCACCGAACCCGTACACTTTGGCAACCCTTGGGGGGTCACCGAACCCGTCAAATTGCTCGGGGCGATCTCCACAACCTAATTGGAGACCCCGACGCTTGCCCGGAGCTTTACACCACAATGATTGAGCTCCGAACACCACCAACCGTCTAGGGCGCCCAAGCACCCAAGAGGAACAAGCTCAAGGGTACCAAGCACCCAAGAGTAATAAGCTTCTCAACTTGTAACTTCCACGTATCACGTGGAGAACTCAAACCGATGCACCAAATGCAATGGCAAGGGCACACGGAGTGCCCAAGTCCTTCTCTCTCAAATCCCACCGAAGCAACTAATGCTAGGGAGAAAATGAGAGGAAGAACAAGAAGGAGAACACCAAGAACTCCAAGATCTAGATCCAAGGGGTTCCCCTCACATAGAGGAGAAAGTGATTGGTGGAAATGTGGATCTAGATCTCCTCTCTCTTTTCCCTCAAAAACTAGCAAGAATCCATGGAGGGATTGAGAGTTAGCAAGCTCGAAGAAGGTCAACAATGGGGGAAGAACACGAGCTCAAAGGATAAGGTTCATTGGGGAAGAAGACTCCCTTTTATAGGACCTCCCGAATCCAACCGTTATGTGCTCAGGTCGTGCACAAGCGGTACTACCGCTTGGAGGAGCGGTACTACCGCTTAGCACGGTCAAAACAGCCCAACGAGAGAGAAACCACGAGTTTTTGGTCCCGAGCGGAAGTAGCCACGGAAGTAGCCGTGGTAGTACTGCTCCAAGCGGTAGTACCGCTCCCAAGAGCGGTAGTAAAAACTTACTTCCGCTCATGTCCGCGGTAGTACCGCTGCAGCCTTTTCAGAACACCAAAACTGACACAACTTCTGCAAACGGACTCTGAATTCAACGAAACCAAGTTTGTTGGAAAGCTAGAGACAAGGGATAACACAATCTTGATAGAAAAATCTATAAGAAGCAAATGAGAAAAGGCCCAAAATAAAATGGTGAGAACCCTTCCTCGGATAAGACCGGTAAAACCTCCAACACCGAAAACATCATAGAAGACGCATGCAAACTCCATTTTCGATGAACTCAAGTTTGTCATCAAGATGACCATAAGCTCTAAGACTCACAAGGAGAACCAAACAACAACCAAGAAACATGATGCAAGGATGCAATGGTTTGAGCTCTCGACGAACGATACGATCAAGCTACTCACTTGAGAGCCCCCCTTGATAGTACGGCTATCGATCCTATAACCCGGTCTCCCAACTACCACCATGAGACCGGTAAAATAGAAAACCTATCAAGGGCCTTTGCCTTGCACATGATCCACTTGAGCTAGATGATGAAGATCTTGTCCTCCTGAAGATGGACCACCTTTCTTGATTGCGTTGGGTCGATGGAGACTAGATGATTGCTCCCCCATACTCCACTATGGGTGAGCCACTCTTCAGCACATCTTCACAAGTCCATTGACACCACAATGGATGGCAAGCTTCAATCACTTGATCTCTTCGTGATGCTCCACTTGAACTTGCACACAGCAATCTTGATGACGATCACCACTTGATGTCATCCTCTCCATGGGTTGAGTGATATCTTCCTCTTGACACAAGCCCATGAACACATACCTAACCCCACATAGAACTCTCACATAGACCATGGGTTAGTACACAAAGGACAATGGACAATGCTTACCATGCCATGGGATCACTTGATCCCTCTCGGTACATCTTCTACGCTTTGTCATTGATCAACTTGATTCACTCTTGACTTAGTCTTGATCAACCTTGAATATTTCCAACTCTCTTCATTTGGCTGATGTCTTGAAGGTAAACATGAATGATCACACAATCTTCTTATTCAAGACATGCTTTCAATAAGCTCAACTCTCACATGACCAATCTTTGGATAATTCCTTAATAGCACCTTGGTCAACAAAAACTCTCCTTGAAACCAACACATGTACTCCAAGAAAAGCCTATGGACAAAACCTTCAAATATAACTCAAGGCAACCATTAGTCCATAGAGATTGTCATCAATTACCAAAACCAAACATGGGGGCACCGCATGTTCTTTCAACATGCCTAGGCCGCCCAGAACGCATGGCAATGCCACATTCACGCGGTGACCACGCGGCGGGCATGCGAGTTTACGCGTTCTGGAGTTGGGGCCCTCAGGCACCGTGCAAACCTCGATGTATCGCCACCAAACCATGTATTTTTGATTAAATAGATACTTATGTACCTAGAAATGATTTTTGGAAAAAATAAAGACAAACTATGAGGAAGCTGTAGTTCAAATATGACCCGCTTCCAGCTGAAATGTCAGAAATTTGTCTTTTTCACTAGAGGTGGATCAAAACTTTTTACACCCAAAGTGTAAAAAGAAAATTGATTTTTCATCCAAAGAAATGAAAACTCCCTTAGGCAACATTGTTTGCCATTCCAATATGCACCTTTGTGCACAATATGAGATCATTTGAACAAACTATGTCATGAATGTGGCCATAAGATTGATCATTTGACTTGAAAGTCATGAATCTTCACACATGATAGCTCATTTCTGAGTACACTTTTTTAAAAGAATTGTTGTATTACAAGTTTATTATTTTTCCTCGTAACTTGGTCATATATAATGACACAATGTGAAGGTTTTCCAATTTTTTGATTTTTGTTGAATTTTTTATGCCCGTTTTAAAATGCGGTCAAAACGGCGGGAATGACCGTTCCTAGATAGTGGTTGAATCCTGATTTTTTTGGGATTTCTATGATTAAATAGATACTTTTGTACCTAGAAATGATTTTTGGAAAAAATAAATAGCAAACTATGAGGCAGCCGCAGTTCGAATTTGACCCACCCGCTTCCAGGTGAAACGACAGAAATTTGTCTTTTTCACTAGAGGTGGATCAAAACTTTTTACACCCAACCATTTTGATCAATTGTGCATTAAATATGGCCTAGCATTTTAGAAAATTGATTTGGTACAATTTTGCAACAAATATTTGGTAGGTCCTTCACAAAAAAACCTCATTTGGGGCACTCGAAAAATGGAAAATGATTTTTTCGTCCAAAGAAAACGAAAATTTCCTTAGGCAAAATTGTTTGCCATTCCAATATGCACCCTTGTTCATAATATGAGATCATTTGAACAAACTATGCCATGAATGTGGCCATAAGATTGATCATTTGACTTGAAAGTCATGAATCTTCACACGTGATAGCTCATTTCCGAGAACACTTTTTAATAAAATTGGCATATTACAAGTTTATTATTTTTCCTAGTACTTGGTCACATATAATGACACAATGCAAAGGTTTTCCAAATTTTTGTTTTTTTTTGAATTTTTTATGCCAATTTCAAAATACGGTCAAAACGGCGGGCATAGCCCTTCCTAGCTAGTGGTTGAATCTTGGAAAACTTTTCGTGTTTCTCTGATTAAATGTTCGGAAAAACATCACCTGTATGTGCAGGTCATTTGCATTCATGACAAAAGGTGCATTCACGACAAAAGGCATCATATGAGCTCGAACTGAGATAGGGACTTTTTAGCACTTTTGTCATGAATACAAATGACATGCACACTTTCCGGTCATTTTGATATCTTATTTGCAATTTTTTTTGAGTTAGTATGAATTCGTTATGAAGTTTTCAAAGTTGCGGTCAAACGGTCAAAGGGAAAAAGCATAAGAGGAGTAAACGAGCTTGGACAGAAACGAGGGTTTTTTGAATTTAGGGGCAAAACACACGGGTATGACACAACTAGGGGCTCAAATGTAATTGTCCCTTTTTTCTTACAAGCCGGTTACTATCAAATGAAATAAAAAAATGCTTCAAAACAGGTTGTGTGCTACTAGTACCGGAGAAGAAATAGAAAAGCAAACTAGTCAGAGGAAAAGCAAAACACAACTAGCGGTGGCAGTAAAAGTAATGATGGATGGTTCCTCAGATGGAATCAAGATGCTTGGTCACTAGCGGCAGGAGTATGGGGCATGCGCACGGCAGCACATGAACAATTTTTAAGGTGGATGGGACGTGGGTACAGATGCAGCGACTCAGGCGCGTGTGGGGCAAACACGTAAACTTGGCAGATGAGGTATGCGGTGCGCGGCCGATGGACTTGTGTGGCAGAAAATATGATGGACAAAAACAAAGTTCGATCTAGTAGATAATT
Source organism: Triticum aestivum (assembly GCF_018294505.1). NCBI lineage: Eukaryota > Viridiplantae > Streptophyta > Magnoliopsida > Poales > Poaceae > Triticum > Triticum aestivum. Next base: position 74,278,591 of record NC_057798.1, read on the forward strand.
TACTCACAAACTAATCTAGACCAGCACTAGTATTAGATGAATGCAACCAAAAATTCAACTACACAAATACTAGATGCAAAAATTGCTAAAGGTTAAAAAGATAGGTGCAGCGGATGAACTAATCTAAATTTTTTTTGGCTTTTCTTTGGTTTGTAGGACTGAAAAATAAACTAATCTAACAAAACTGTAAATCTCTCACCGATGAACCTGGAAACTGATACCACTTGGTGTGAATTGGGGCCCGATCTTTCGATGAGAGGGAGATAACTACGATTTCAGGTGGGACTTGACCCTCACAATCCGGCTACGAACCGTACAGGGAGGACCGTACATGATTGATATCCATGGCAATCGCTGAACCAACTCCATGGCGTTATCGACCGAGCCAACGGCGCGATTGACCTATCCACGAAGGATTTTTCCTGCAAGCAAATCGAAGAACATGCAAGAAAAAAATAGCCAAGCAATCTCAAAATTACGAATATGCTAGATGGGATTAATCTCACAAGATGGGGTTCCGATAGGATGTCTTGACAGTCACACTAGCCGTTACGAGCGAAGACAAATAAAAGTAGCAATATAGCTAAACTTCTCTAAACAAAGCCCGGACGTAAACCCTAAACACGACTAGCTATTTATTAGAGGACCCTCGGTCGGCCGATGTCTCATGTTATCCTGGGTTTCCTCTGAAGGAAATATGCCCTAGAGGCAATAATAAAGTTATTATTTATTTCCTTATTTCATGATAAATGTTTATTATTCATGCTAGAATTGTATTAACCGGAAACATGATACATGTGTGAATACATAGACAAACTGAGTGTCACTAGTGTGCCTCTACTTGACTAGCTCATTAATCAAAGATGGTTATGTTTCCTAGCCATGGACAAAGAGTTGTCATTCGATTAACGGGATCACATCATTAGGAGAATGGTGTGATTGACTTGACCCATTCCGTTAGCTTAGCACTTGATCGTTTAGTATGTTGTTATTGCTTTCTTCATGACTTATACATGTTCCTACAACTATGAGATTATGCAACTCCCGTTTACCGGAGGAACACTTAGTGTGCTACCAAACGTCACAACGTAACTGGGTGATTATAAAGAAGCTCTACAGGTGTCTCCGAAGGTACATGTTGGGTTGGCGTATTTCGAGATTAGGATTTGTCACTCCGATTGTCGGAGAGGTATCTTTGGGCCCTCTCGGTAATGCACATCACTATAAAGCCTTGCAAGCAATGTATAGCTAATGAGTTAGTTATGGAATGATGCATTACGTAACGAGTAAAGAGACTTGCCGGTAATGAGATTGAACTAGGTATTGGATACTGACGATCAAATCTCGGGCAAGTAACATACCGATGACAAAGGGAACAACATATGTTGTTATGCGGTTTGACCGATAATGATCTTCGTAGAATATGTGGGAGCCAATATGAGCATCCAGGTTCCGCTATTGGTTATTGACCGGAGACATGTCTCGGTCATGTCTACATTGTTCTCGAACCCGTAGGGTCCGCACGCTTAAGGTTTCAATGACAGTTATATTATGAGTTTATGAGTTTTGATGTACCGAAGGAGTTCAAAGTCCCGGATGAGATCTGGGACATGGCGAGGAGTCTCAAAATGGTCAATACGTAAAGATCGATATATTGGACAACTATATTCGGACTTCGGAAAGGTTCCGAGTGATTCGGGTATTTTTCGGATTACCGAAGAGTTACGGGAATTCGCCGGGGAGTATATGGGCCTTATTGGGCCATACGGGAATAGAGGAGAGAGGCCAAAAGGAAGGAGGCCTGCGCCCCCCCCTCTGGTCGGAATTGGACAAGGGGTGCAGCCCCCTTTTCCTTCTTCCTCTCCCCCTCTTTCCCCTTCTCCTACTCCAACAAGGAAGGAGGGAGTCCTAATCCCGGTGGGAGTAGGACTCCCCTTGGGGCGCCCCCTCCTAGGCCGGCCGCCCCCTCCCCCTTGCTCCTTTATATATGGGGGTAGGGGGGCACCTCTAGGCACAACAACAATTGATCCCTTGATCTCTTAGCCGTGTGCGGTGCCCCCCTCCACAATAGTCCACCTCGATAATATTGTAGCGGTGCTTAGGCGAAGCCCTGCGACGGTAGAACATCAAGATCGTCACCACACCGTCGTGCTGATGGAACTCTCCCTCGACACTCGGCTGGATCAGAGTTTGAGGGACGTCATCGAGCTGAACGTGTGCTAGAACTCGGAGGTGTCGTAGTTTCGGTGCTTGATCGGTCGGGCCGTGAAGACGTACGACTACATCAACCGCGTTGTCATAACACTTCCTCTTTCGGTCTATAAGGGTACGTGGACAACACTCTCCCCTCTCGTTGCTATGCATCACCATGATCTTGCGTGTGCGTAGGAATTTTTTTGAAATTACTACGTTCCCCAACAGTGGCATCCGAGCCTAGGTTTTATGCATAGATGTTATATGCACGAGTGGAACACAAGTGAGTTGTGGGCGATACAAGTCATACTGCTTACCAGCATGTCATACTTTGGTTCGGCGGTATTGTTGGATGAAGCGGCCCAGATCGACATTACGCGTACGCTTACGCGAGGCTGGTTCTACCGACGTGCTTTGCACACAGGTGGCTGGCGGGTGTCTGTTTCTCCAACTTTAGTTAAACCGAGTGTGTCTACGCCCGGTCCTTGTGAAGGTTAAAACGACACTAACTTGACGAACTATCGTTGTGGTTTTGATTCGTAGGTAAGAACGGTTCTTGCTCAGCCCGTAGCAGCCACGTAAAATTTGCAACAACAAAGTAGAGGACGTCTAACTTGTTTTTGCAGGGCATGTTGTGATGTGATATGGTCAAGACGTGATGAGATATAAGTTGTTGTATGAGATGATCATGTTTTGTTGAAGTTATCGGCAACTGGCAGAAGCCCTATAGTTGTCTCTTTGTTGCATAAGATACAATTGCCAAATAATTGCTTTACTTTATCGCTATGCGATAGCAATAGTTGCAAGAGCAATAGTTGGCGAAACGACCATGTGATGACACATTGATATAGATCAAGATGATGAAGATCATGGTGTCGTGCCGGTGACAATAGAGATCATGACAGTACTTTGGAGATGGAGATCAAAGGCGCAAGATGATCATGGCCATATCATGTCACATATTTTGATTGCATATGATGTTTATCTGTTATACATCTTATTTTGCTTTGTTGACGGTAGCATTTTAAGATGATCTCTCACTAATTATCAAGAAGTGTTCTCCCTGAGTATGCACCGTTGCGAAAGTTCTTCGTGCTGAGACACCACGTGATGATCGGGTGTGATAGGCTCTACGTTCAAATACAACGGGTGCAAAACAGTTGCACACGCGGAATACTCAGGTTAAACTTGACGAGCCTAGCATATACAGATATGGCCTCGGAACACGGAGACCGAAAGGTCGAACGTGAATCATATAGTAGATATGATCAACATAGTGATGTTCACCATTGAAAACTACTCCATCTCACGTGATGATCGGACATGGTTTAGTTGATTTGGATCACGTGATCACTTAGATGACTAGAGGGATGTCTATCTAAGTGGGAGTTCTTAAGTAATATGATTAATTGAACTTTAATTTATCATGAACTTAGTCCTGGTAGTATTATGCAAATTATGTTGTAGATCAATAGCTCGCGTTGTTGCTTCCCTATGTTTTTGCTTCCCTATGTTTTTACATGTGTTCCTAGAGAAAACTAAGTTGAAAAATGTTAGTACCAATGATGCGGACTTGGTCCGTGATCTGAGGTTTATCCTCATTACTGCACAGAAGAATTATGTCCTTGATGCACCGCTAGATGACAGACCTATTGCAGGAGCAGATGCAGACGTTGTGAACGTTTGGCTAGCTCAATATGATGACTACTTGATAGTTTTGTGCACCATGCTTTATGGCTTAGAACCGGGACTACAAAAATGTTTTTGAAACGTCATGGAACATATAAGATGTTTCAAGAGATGAAATTGGTATTTCAGACTCATGCCCGTGTCAAGAGGTATGAGACCTTTGACAAATACTTCGCCTAAAAGATGGAGGAGAATTGCTCGACTAGTGAGCATGTGCTTAGATTGTCTGAGTACTACAATCGCTTGAATCAAGTGGGAATTAATCTTCTAGATAAGATAGTAATTGGCAGAGTTCTCTAGTCACCATCACCAAGTTACTGGAACTTCGTGATGAACTATAATGCAAGGGATGACGAAAACGATTCCCGAGCTCTTCGTGATGCTGAAATCGACGAAGGTAGAAATCAAGAAAGAGCATCAAGTGTTGATGATTGACAAGATCACTAGTTTCAAGAAAAGGGCAAAGGGAAAGAAAGGGAACTTCAAGTAGAATGACAAGCAAGTTGTCACTACCGCGAAGAAGCCCAAAGCTGGACCAAAGCCTGAAACTGAGTGCTTACACTGCAAAGGAAATGGTCACTGGAAGCGGAAATGCCCTGAATATTTGGTGGATAAGAAGGATGGCAAAGTGAACAAGGGTATATTTGATATACAGGTTATTGATGTGTGCCTTACTAGTGTTTATAGTAGCCCCTGAGTATTTGATACTTGTTCGGTTGCTAAGATTAGTAACTTGAAACAGGAGTTACAGAATAAACAAAGACTAGTTGAGGGGAAGTGACGATGAGTGCTGGAAGTAGTTCCAAGATTGATATGATCATCATCGCACACTCCCTATACTTTCGGGATTAGTGTTAAACCTAAATAAATGTTATTTGGCGTTTGCGTTGAGCATGAATATGATTTGATCATGTTTATTGCAATACGGTTATTCATTTAAAGTCAGAGAATAATTGTTGTTCTGTTTACATGAATAAAACCTTCAATGGTCATACACCCAATGAAAATAGTTTGTTGGATCTCGATCGTAGTGATACACATATTCATAATATTGATGCCAAAAGATGCAAAGTTAATAATGATAGTGCAACTTATTTGTGGCACTGCCGTTTGGGTCATATCGGTGTAAAGCGCATGAAGAAACTCCATTAAGATGGAATTTTGGAATCACATGGTTATGAATCATTTGATGCTTGTGAACCGTGCCTTTTGGGCAAGATGACTAAAACTCCATTCTCCCAAACAATGGAACGAGCTACTGACTTATTGGAAATAATACATACTGATGTATGCGGTCCAATGAGTATTGATGCTCGTGGCGAGTATCGTTATTTTCTGACCTTCACAAGATGATTTGAGCAGATATGAGTATATCTACTTAATGAAACACAAGTCTGAAACATTTGAAAAGTTCAAAGGATTTCAGAGTAAAGTGGAGAATCATCGTAACAAGAAAATAAAGTTTCTACGATCTGATCGTGGAGTAGAATATTTGAGTTACGAGTTTGGCCTTCATATAAAACAATGTGGAATAGTTTCACAGTTCACACCACTTGGAACACTATAGCGTTATGGTTTGTCCGAACGTCGTAACCGCACTTTATTGGATATTGTGCGATCTATGATGTCTCTTATCAGTTTACCACTATCGTTTTGGGGTTATGCATTAGAGACAACTGCATTCACGTTAAATAGGGCAACATCAAAATCTGTTGAGACGACACCTTATGAACTGTGGTTTGGCAAGAAACCAAAGTTGTCGTTTCTTAAAGTTTGGGACTGCGATGCTTATGTGGAAAAGTTTCAACCTGATAAGCTCGAACCCAAATCGGAGAAGTGCGTCTTCATAGAATACCCAAAGGAAACTATTGGGTACACCTTCTATCACAGATCCGAGAGCAAGATATTTGTTGCTAAGATGGATCCTTTCTAGAGAAGGAGTTTCTCTCGAAAGAAGTGAGTGGGAGAAAGTAGAACTTGATAAGGTAATAGTACCTTCTCCTGAATTGGAAAATAGTTCATCACTGAAATCAGTTCCAGTGATTCCTACACCAATTAGTGAGGAAGCTAATGATGATGATCATGAAACTTCAGAACAAGTTACTACAGAACCTCGTAGGTCTTCCAGAGTAAGATACACACTAGATTGGTACGGTAATCATGTTCTGGAAGTCATGTTACTAGAGCATGATGAACCTACGAACTATGAGGAAGCGATGATGAGCCCAGATTCCGCGAAATGGCTTGAGGCCATAAAATCTGAGATATGATCCATGTATGAGAACAAAGTACGGACTTTGGTTGTCTTTCCCGATGATCGGCAAGCCATAGAAAATAAATGGATCTTCAAGAGGATGACGGACGCTGATAGTAGTGTTACTATCTACAAAGCTCGACTTGTCGCAAAAAGGTTTTCGACAAGTTCAAGGTGTTGAATACGATAAGATTTTCTCACTCGTATCGATGCTTAAATCTGTCTGAATCATGTTAGCAATTGCCACATTTTATGAAATCTGGCAAATGGATGTCAAAACTACATTTCTTTATGGATTTATTAAAGAAGAGTTATATATGATGCAACCAGAAGGTTTTGTCAATCCTAAAGGTGCTAACAAAGTGTGCAAGCTCCAGCAATCCATCAATGGACTGGTGCAAGCATCTCGGAGTTGGAATATACGCTTTGATGAGTTGATCAAAGCATATGGTTTTATGCAGACTTTTGGAAAGGCCTGTATTTACAAGAAAGTGAGTGGGAGCACTACAGCCTTTCTGATAAGTATATGTGAATGACATATTTTTTATCGGAAATAATGTAGAATTTTCTGGAAAGCATAAAGGAGTCTTTGAAAGGAGTTTTTCAAAGAAAGACCTCAGTAAAGCTACTTACATATTGAGCGTCAAGATCTAATGAGATAGATCAAGACGCTTGATAATATTTTCAATGAGTACATACCTTGACAAGATTTTGAAGCAGTTCAAAATGGAACAGTCAAAGAAAGAGTTCTTGCCTGTGTTGCAAAGGTATAAAATTGAGTAAGACTCAAATCCCGACCACGGCAGAAAATATAAAGAGAATGAAAGTCATTCCCCATGCACCAGTCATAGGTTCTATAAAAGTATGTCATGCTATGGACCAGATCTATTGTATACTCTGCCCTGTTTTGGCAAGGGAGTACAATAGTGATCTAAGAGTAGATCACTGGACATCGGTCAAGAATATCCTTAGTGAGGACTAAGGAAATATTTTTTCGATTATGGAGATGATAAAAGAGCCCGTCGTAAAGAGTTACATTGGTGCAGGCTTTTACACTGATCCAGATGACTCTAAGTCTCAATCTGGATACATATTGAAAGTGGGAGCAATTAGCTAGAGTAGCTCCATGCAGAGCATTGTAGACATAGAATATTTGCAAAATACATACGGCTCTGAATGTGACAGACCCGTTGACTAAACTTCTCTCATGAGCAAAACATGATCACACCTTAGTACTCTTTGGGTGTTAATCACATAGCAATATGAACTAGATTATTGACTCTAGTAACCATTTGGGTGTTGGTCACATGATGATGTGAACTATGGGTGTTAATCATATACAGATATGAATATTGGTGTTAAATCACATGATGATGTGAACTAGATTATTGACTCTAGTGCAAGTGGGAGACTGAAGGAAATATGCCCTAGAGGCAATAATAAAGTTATTATTTATTTCCTTATTTCATGATAAATGTTTATTATTCATGCTAGAATTGTATTAACCGGAAACATGATACATGTGTGAATACATAGACAAACTGAGTGTCACTAGTATGCCTCTACTTGACTAGCTCATTAATCAAAGATGGTTATGTTTCCTAGCCATGGACAAAGAGTTGTCATTTGATTAACGGGATCACATCATTAAGAGAATGATGTGATTGACTTGACCCATTCCGTTAGCTTAGCACTTGATCGTTTAGTATGTTGCTATTGCTTTCTTCATGACTTATACATGTTCCTACAACTATGAGATTATGCAACTCCCGTTTACCGGAGGAACACTTTGTGTGCTATCAAACGTCACAACGTAACTGGGTGATTATAAAGGAGCTCTACAGGTGTCTCCGAAGGTACATGTTGGGTTGGCGTATTTCGATATTAGGATTTGTCACTCCGATTGTCGGAGAGGTATCTCTAGGCCCTCTCGGTAATGCACATCACTATAAAGCCTTGCAAGCAATGTAGCTAATGAGTTAGTTACGGAATGATGCATTATGTAACAAGTAAAGAGACTTACCGGTAACGAGATTGAACTAGGTATTGGATACTGACGATCAAATCTCGGGCAAGTAACATACCGATGACAAAGGGAACAACATATGTTGTTATGCGGTTTGACCGATAAAGATCTTCGTAGAATATGTGGGAGCCAATATGAGCATCCAGGTTCCGCTATTGGTTATTGACCGGAGACATGTCTCGGTCATGTCTACATTGTTCTCGAACCCGTAGGGTCCGCACGCTTAAGGTTTCGATGACAGTTATATTATGAGTTTATGAGTTTTGATGTACCGAAGGAGTTCGGAGTCCCGGATGAGATCGGGGAAATGACAAGGAGTCTCAAAATGGTCGAGACGTAAAGATCGATATATTGGACGATTATATTCGGACTTCGGAAAGGTTCCGAGTGATTCGGGTATTTTTCGGAGTACCGGAAAGTTACAGGAATTCGCGGGGAGTATATGGGCCTTATTGGGCCGTACGGGAATAGAGGAGAGAGGCCAAAAGGAAGGAGGCCTGCGCCCCCCCCCCCTCTGGTCCGAATTGGACAAGGGGCACGGCCCCCTTTTCCTTCTTCCTCTCCCCCTCTTTCCCCTTCTCCTACTCCAACAAGGAAGGAGGGAGTCCTACTCCCGGTGGGAGTAGGACTCCCCTTGGCGCGCCCCCTCCTAGGCCGACCGCCCCTCCCCCCTTGCTCCTTTATATACGGGGGCAGGGGGCACCTCTAGGCACAACAACAATTGATTCCTTGATCTCTTAGCCGTGTGCGGTGCCCCCCTCCACAATAGTCCACCTCGATAATATTGTAGCGGTGCTTAGGCGAAGCCCTGCGACGGTAGAACATCAAGATCGTCACCACGCCGTCGTGCTGACAGAACTCTCCCTTGACACTCGGCTGGATCGGAGTTCGAGGGACGTCATCGAGCTGAACGTGTGCTAGAACTCAGAGGTGCCGTAGTTTCGGTGCTTGATCGGTCGGGCCATGAAGACGTACGATTACATCAACCGCATTGTCATAACGCTTCCGCTTTCGGTCTATGAGGGTACGTGGACAACACTCTCCCCTCTCGGTGCTATGCATCACCATGATCTTGCGTGTGCGTAGGAATTTTTTTGAAATTACTACGTTCCCCAACATCCTTGGCGCTGACAAAAGGTTGACTGGCCTCGGCCTTTGTGCATTGAATGTTGATGCTTATGGGCCAGCCAGTGCGTGCAGGAAACCAATACTAGTCAAGACATCATACAAGGGAGCTCCAATGCGTGCATGTTTGCATGGTTTGAGCCGAGAAGAGAGGCAACCGGAACTGATTTTGATGTCGCAATTCGTAGAGAAATCAATCTAAAATTATCTGGGTTAGTAGCACTTACCTTCTTAAGGCAAGAGAACGATAAAAACCCTATTCAAACGTCGATGGTTGAATCAAAGGATTGGTTAACAAGTGAGAGTTGGTCATATTTAACAAGATCCCTATTCTTCTTGAAGAACGCAAGGCCGAACCCATATGGCACGGGATTCAATATTCGGTCATGGTGAGGAGGGCGGTCCTAACTTTCTCAAAGCTGAAACGAGTGGTGAGGAAGCTGGCTCGAGCCGAGGAAAGCATGTTCTCCAACATAAGAGAACCCATGTCAAAAAGAGAACCAGATACTAAATGTGCACCCTAAAAGGTTTTTGTACTCCCTCTAGTTTTGCATCCAAGGCCATACACCCATATTACAGGTGCCAAGGTAAAAAATTAATGCTGCTTAAGCCAATGTTGTGATCCAACTTGTCTCCTCGTATGCTGCATTAATTAATATGGCACACGTAGATGTGATTATTAATCACACGGCCATGCATGCAAAGGGGTAGTTAATGTCTGTGGTTGCTAGTGCGAGGCAAACACATTAGTGAAGATTTGAGACTAACATAATCATGGATGGATTATTTGCAAAGAAAAAAGTCCTTTACTCCTGGACCAGGCTGCTGTTGAAGATTACATTTGCAATTATGTTTTTTTAGGTCTAACCTATAGTTTATATGATAAACTTGTGATACCTTTAAAACCTATGTTTATTCCATCTCCTGAAGATCTAGCCTGTATAACAGTGCTGGAGCTACGACTGGGCCAATCCGTGCCCTGGCCCGCCCAGTCGTGCAAATCTACGCCTACTATTCAGCCATGGAATAACAACCTAGCAGTAATTTCCTTCAGCTAGGACCCGTTGGCCCGCTCATGTATTTTTGTGAAGCTCCGCCACTGCCGTCTAGGATATAATGGAGAGTGTAGCCTTGATTAATATTGATGACCGAATATAGCTGCAAATTATAATTTTGATAATTGCTTTGCTTACAAAACTGAAGATAGCAGTAGTCATGAAAAATGCATTACAAGAGAGACAATGGAGTCATCGACTTCAGTAGAATTTATTTGTTATTTCTCAACCCTTTTTCATCATAGTTTCATTTTTATGATAGTTTTTCTACACATTTGATGAAAATGAATACCACAAAAGTGTTTGACCATCATATACAACTAAAGTTTAATGTGACAACACTTATCTTATATCGGAGGAAGGTTCATATCAAAATTTTGATGATTTAGCTGGGGCGCAGACCAAAGACACTCCCTCACGTGACCGTGCGTGAGTCGATTCTCACGGAACGTCAACGACTCACCCGAAAAAAAATCCTCCCCCATCCTTTCTCCCCGTCTCTCCCGTTTCTTTGGCGGCGCGGCGGCGGCGGGGGATCGAATCTTGGGCGCGCTCTTCGCCGGCAGCGGAAGCGTATCGAATCCTGGGGGGTGCTCCTCGCCGGTATCGACGGCGGATCGAATCCTGGGGGCGCTCCTCGCCAGTAGCGGTTTGCGAAATCAGCGGCGAGCGAGTAGCGGCAGCAACGACGGCCAGCAGTTGCAAGCAGCGACGGCTTCATCCTTCTTGCTTCTTTTCGGGGTTTCTCCCCCTATTGGTCTAGTTTTCTTGGTTCTTTTTCAAGTCACGGCAAGCAGCGAGGGCTCCGTTCTTTCCTCTCCCCTAATCAATCAAGGGAAGAGCAAGCAGCATCTGTACGAGGCTGGTTTTCGCCGGCGACCTCACATAGGCAGCGCGAGCTCGATCGATTTGTGGCGTACGGCGACCACACTACTTCCCTAATGGAAGATCGAGAGATTGAAACACACAAGATGAATTCAGAGAGAGAGAGAGAGGGGGGATTTTTCAGTTTGGCGGACGAACCTATGGTGACAGGATCGATCAACTCCGTGCTCGCCAAGCTCGACTCCACCAGACTGAAGAAGAATCATCCCAAGATGATGGAAGTGTTATGTCAAGGCGTAGTGAACCTAAAGAAGGGTTTCGACAAGCTTGGCGGGGGGTGGGCGATGGATCGGGGTGCCCTGTTGTGGACGAAGTTTGCGAGGGACCTGGTCTTTGACATTGAAGAGTGGATCGACGAGCCAAAGAGCGCATATTTATCGGAGAGAGAGATGACTGCTTTGTTCAAGTCTAGGATCCACAATGTGCTTGAGCACTTCACGTGGTGCGACCTTCTCAGTCCAACTGATGATGAGTTCAAGACCATCGATGAATTGTGTAAAGATCTGGAGAGCCTAAAAAAGGAACTCCCCTCTAAGTTTGGGCCACTGGTGAGTCTTGAGCAGTCAAGTGTGGATGGATCGAACATGTGAGCTGGTAAGCGAGGTGGAAACTTTGGTCCATGAGAAGCCGGGAAAGAACATGGATGAATTGCAGGAAAAACTAATCCAGGACTATAAGACCAAGATACAGGAAACACGTGAAGTCTTGAAGCATTGTGGTGATAAGCTCAGTACAGCCCCCATGGAGTGTCCACTGATTTATGAGGACAAAACCCGTGACCTCATTGCTCTCAAAGAATCAAGTAGTAAGCTTATCATGCATCTGACTGCCGCACGGCTGCGGCTAATGTTGGTATCTATCGTCGCAATGGAAGGCCTTGGTAAGACTACCCTTGCCAAGGTGGTATATGCAAAGCTTCAATGCAAGTTTGAGTGCCGAGCTTTCATCACTGTTGGCCGAAAACCGTCTCTATCGGCCACTCTATTGGATATACTTCATCAAGTAAAGCCTCAGGGTACTATTCCTCAGAATGGCATGGAAGCTCCTGAAATGAATCAAGTCGTAACTGAGCTCAGGGAATACCTCGTCACGAAGAGGTATTTTTTGTTTACATTGGCATAGTGTAGATAGACATATTTATTGTGCTTTCATGTACCGACATCATGTAAAAGAGCATCACTGAATGTAGACTGAGGCTGTTGACTAGATGTATTCATTGTGCTTTTCCCATTCTTTTGATCTGAAACCACATCGAATTAATAACGGATAACAGTAACATGCATCACAAGATAATCATGATAAAAAGATATAAAAAGTAGCTGTTTTAATCTCTGTATTTGTTGTGGTTTGTCAATCTTTTTATCAATGCATACCAAACTAGTAATCAACGGGAAGAATATATATCAAAATTTAGCACTTTTTCTGCTTAAAAGTATCAGCATAACAAATGCATATGTAATGTATTGGCAACCAATAGACGCATTCAGCTGGATCTAACTGACTCTCGGAATTATTGAGTAGATAAGTAACAAAACAGAACCAGCTTGCTGTAATATCATCTCTATAAATTGATCATATATTAGCTGATAAAGTTAACCATGTTCCTCTACATGCCAGGTATTTCATTTTAATTGATGACATTTGGAGCATCTTGGCATGGGATGTTATTAATTCTGTTTTGCGTGAGAATGATCTCGGAAGTAGAGTATTGATCACAACTTGCATCAGCGACGTAGCCAAGTATTGTTGTCCTATGCGCCCAATTGATGTCATCCACCAGATGGAGCCTCTCAGCGAGGAAGAATCCAAGACTTTATTTCACAAGGAGGCAAAAAGGCCTGCTGAAAATGAGTTGTTGAAAATGTGTGGCGGCATGCCATTGGCAATAATTATTGCAGCTGGCAGGAAATCTGCAGTACTAGCTGAGCCAGAGATTCGTGAGAGACGTATCCTGTCAACATCAGACCAATGTTCCACATCAGATGGGATGAGAATGTTATTGCGCATGAGTTATGATGAACTGCCTGCCCCTTTGAAGTCTTGTCTTCTATACCTCGGCGTCTTTCCAGAATATTATACCATTAAGAAAGACCGTTTGATACGTCTATGGATCGCCGAGGGATTTTTCTTAGGAAGACATGAAGAAAATTCGTGGGGAACGGGAGAAAGCTATTTCAATGAGCTCATCTGTAGGCGGCTGATCCAGCCAGTGTTTTGCTACGAAGATGGCCAGGCTGTAGGATGTGTGGTGCATGGTGTGATCCTTGACTTCATCAAAACTTTGTCTAGGGAAGACAACTTTGTGACGACGGGTGCAGATATGAGGTACGCTGGTACGGACTAACTCCATGGTACCCGATTCGACGGTTCTCATTCGATTGCTGCAGCAAGGAAGATGAAGCCGGCACGCTGCTCTCAGGAACCCTGCACCTATCTAGCATGTGAACCCTCCAAGTTTGCGGGCATGTTGGATGGACAACCCTCCTCACATACCCTAAGGTTAGAAAAGGGAAGGCTGTTCTTCGAACCTTCAAATTTCTACGAGTACTCGATGTGGAAGATAATGGTAATTTGAGAAGACACCATCTGAAAGGCATTGGAGGGCTGATTCTGCTAAGGTACTTGGGACTTAGAGGGTCTGCTATGCATGAATTACCAGGCGAAATTGGAAAGCTGGAGCACTTGGAGACGCTGGATGTCAGGCACACTAATCTGAGAAATCTGCCTGCATCTATAGCTGGATTGAAAAGGATGGTATGCCTACTGATTGAAGATACCGTGAAGATGATGGGCGATATCCTTATGATGCAAGGACTACAAGAAGTATCAACGATCCGTGTCGACAACGTCAAGTCACTCCATAAGGTCGTAGAGCTGCTGGTTCGGTCAGGGAGGCTAAGTGTCCTTGGCTTGAGCTTTGACGGATTAGATCCATCTGTGGACAGTGCACGTGCCATCGTCGATTTCCTCAAGGCGGTTGGACACTCTAACCTTCAGTCCCTCTCTCTGCATTGTCTTGATGGTGACTTGGTAGGCCAACTGGACTTGTGTCCACACCGGTTGCGAAGATTTGACCTGACCATATCTAGCGCAATCTTGGGAAGTACTGCATTTTGTATGACCTCCTGTGTCACCCACTTGAATATTGAAATGACTCAATTGGGAGAGCAAGGTCTGAGTATCATCGCGTCCGTGCCCCATCTTATCCTTCTCAAGTTAGTATCTTCAGGACCTGCTGCTGACATGACGGACACGCACTCATCTTCCAGAGGACAAAGAAGAAGGGTGATAATTTGCAGTGGCGCCTTTCCGTGTCTTAAGGTGTTCTGGTTCACATGCAAGGCTGGTGGGAAAGAGCTGCAGTTTGATCGAGGAGCCATGCCACGGCTGCGGGGTCTTAGGCTCCACTTCAACGCTCTAGAGACGCTGTCTCTTTATGGAGATTTTGAATTTGGCATTGAGCATCTCTCTAGCCTCACCAGAATCCATGCCGCTATTGGATGTGAAGATGCTACGGCTCCAGGGGTGGAGCTTGCAGAGGCTGCCATCACGGAGCAAGTCTGTCGGATCTCCTCCGCCAACACACCCACAATAGAGTTCAGCAGAGAGATGACCGGGATGCTTGAGGGGGAAAAGAAGAGTGTAGGTCCCTGTACAGAGACGGTGACAACGATCACCCGGAAAAAGAGCTTGAGCAGATGTTGATCACCCGGTACGAAATGATGCAGCGCGCCTTGTGCTCTTGCAGTTGCGCAGGTTGACGCAGTCCGAAATGACGTAGCGCGTGTTGTGGCCGCGACCTTGGCTTGGTCGTGCAGGTCATTGAACTGAGCACACACGTATAGAAATCCAACGCTAAATTATAGCGTATGCAACAGGAGGAAGGGAGGGACAGGAGCAACGTAGTGCACGAGGTCTCCGAGCTTTTCTGAATGTTTCTCGATGATCAGTTTCCTCAGGCTCCTTACCGAGAAATATATCTCCGCACGCTGCGCCTCAGTGGGTGGTATCAGCATGAACATCCTTGCCTGAATCTTTCCAGTCTTATGTTTTCGGATAGCTTGAAATGAATTGTCATTAATTAGCTGCACGGTTTGTCATGGTAATTTTGGTTAAAGTATTCTAAGTTCAAGCGATGCAATCACAGACCCCTTATGTACCTTGATTGATAACCATTACAATCACAGGTGATATCACCATGAAGTTTTTTTTTAGACACACACACACACACGCACATATCCAGCCGAACCTCCGGAAGACCCGCCGAGGAAAGGGCACAGAAGAAGGCCTTTCGACGATCCGAAGTCGGATGCACCACCACCCCTGACCGCCATTCCAAATATCATCAGCACAACCAGCAAGGAGTAGGACCTCAACTTACACCTTCATCTGACCAAGCAAGGAGAAGAGCCTTGAACATTGGTCGTCTGGTCGCCACCCAACAACACCCAGCGGAGAAGGGGTGCCATATGGGAACGAGGTGATCCAGAGAGGAGGATAACGCCCCCGCTGACCCGGCTTCGGATGAAAATTCAGACCCACTCCCGTGCATGGCCGAGCCAAGATCACGCAGACAGAGCACCATCACCCCATTCCATCACTCCCCGCATTCCTACAGCAAGCGACCATCAATCTCATCAACCCCAGCACGACTCCAAGATGATGCCTTCACAAAGGGAAACGACGCATGTTGCACCGCCATCATCCGAACCAGGAGGACCTGGACTAGGGATTTCCCCCGGAGTCAATGAGGAGGGATAGCAGCCTCACAGCGACGCCTCTAAGAAGGATTGCGGCGCCCACAGGCGTCGCCATCGCCGGCTCCTGACGGAGCAGGGGTTACCCCCCGATCTGCAATGACGCCCTCCCATTGCACTGCGGCCGATTGCCGAGAAATCCAGCACAGCTGCAGGTCTGCACCGCCACAGCGCCAAACACCACACCACCGCCACCACCAGCCAGGACGACCGCGGCCACACCACCACTACCCTCGCTGGCCGTGGACCCGCACGGCCCAGATCTGGCCACCCGGAGAAGCCGCCAACAGAGTCAGGAGACTCCCCACGACCACCACGCGAGGGGATGTAATGCCAAGCAGCCGGAAGGTGCCGCACGCAGGCACGGCTGCCGGCAAGAGCCGCGCCGCGACCCCCCACGCGCTGGCCCAGATCGGACCAGCACCTTCGCCACGTAGCCGCAGGCCAACAGCCGCAACCCAGCTCCACCTTGCGCCACGGCCGACGCCCCGAGCCGCCACCTCCGCGCCGAGCGGGAAGCAACCGCCGCCGCCCGCCACCGCGCGGCCAGATCCAGCGCGCCGCGACGCCCTCCTCTGACGACGACAACGGCCGGGAAACAGCAGATGCGCCCCGCCGCCACCTTCCTCAGGGCGCGCGCGGCCTTCGCCGGCGCCCCTCGAGTGGCGGCGAGACGGGGCGAGGGTGGGAGGAGGAACGCGGCGGCGCGACGGAGGGACCTCCGTGTCGCCAGAGGAGGGGTGACGCGCGCGGGGGGGGGGGGGGGGGGGGGGACGAGAAATGTGGCAACCAAAATGCCTCTCACCATGAAGTTTTTGTTTTTTGCTTGCACTATGTAGCTGATAATCGCATCAGGATGTTGTCGACAGTTGTGCTTTCTGTATAAAGCAGGGCCTGAAGGTGTATGCAGTCCATGTTAATGACACTGTTCACTGTCTGACACAGAACATGGTTTTCACTTTCAGTGAGATTTCGATGAAATTCACTGAATTTCACGAATTTCAGTAGACACTTAATTATTTACCTTGGTCAAAATATTTCAGTAATACACAGGAATTCAAATATTTTTTAAATGCTTTTAAAAATTCAAATATTGAATTGAATTCAAGTGAATATTTCAGCCCTTTGGCTGAAATGCAAACCGAAAACATAAGGATCACAGTTGAATTTTGGTTTGTGCTGATTTTTTTTTCTGAAACTGAAGGTGAAAACCATGCACAGAAGCATCACAGCTGAATACCGGATTGGTAGCCAAGATACACTGATTGGTCCCTTTTCGGGTTGTGACCGCTGATACCACCGCTTGCTTCTTCATCGATGCTAGCTGGCGGACAAGGTTATTCACAAGGATCGTCGGATTGCTCCGAGGTCACCGCCTCTTGGTGAGTGTCCTTGGTGCTTTTGCTGTAAAATGCTACTTCATCTGGATCTGGCACGTCTTTAGAATGCCACTAGATTGCTGTTACGAAAATTCTCTGCCGATTCATACTCAAGCAGCAGCTTCTTAGCCATGTTCCGGAAGGATTCTGTTAACGGGTCACTGTGCTTCTTGACAGATGGCTTCCTCGGCGAGCTTTGGACCCTTGAGGCGATGAAGTCGACAAGGGCGCTACGAGAATTTGTCCGCATTGTTGGCATTCTCGTCGGCCTTGTTTGCGCCATGGCTGGCAGATCCATCAGTATTGTCTGGTGTGTTTTCACACGCATCAGTACAGCAGGCTGCACTTGGAGAGAGCCATGCCCCGAACGAACTGGTCCTCTCAGCGAGGTCACTGCTCCTCTCCTTGTTCGCTGGTACTGCAGGGCATGGCGCTTCGGAGTTTGATGTTTCAGGCGAATCAGCTGAAGACAAAACGCGTGCTTCAGATGCTTCATCTTGTGACGAACCCTGATTCTGAAAGTTGTGCTTTTGACGCCTCTTTCTTCTGATCATGTGACGATATTTAAGTTGTTGGAGCATATCGGACAACGCGCCTGTTTTAAATCTACAGGAGGTTCAAATGTCAGGTTAATTTGGATGCTAAAACACCTAGAAGGAGAAGTGGAAAGAAGGGAGAAGTGAGATAGGGAAAGTTAAGAAGTGTTACTTGGAGTATTTGTTATGGTGGGCTTCCTTGGCAGGAGGTTTGGAATGGTTGTCTGAACTCTGAAGGTCTGATTCATGCTGTGCAGAGTGGGCTCTGAAGAAGGAGGGGTCGGTGTATCTCTTCAAGCACGCTCCCTCGCCACCAGCATCATACCTGCACCCAAAACAAGCCCAAATTAACCAGGAAAAAATAATCCTTTTTGAGCTGCTTAATTTTTGGTAAAGAAAAAGTGTTAATACTTGTCCAGAATGGAGAGCTGCGGAGGCCTGCGGCAGCGCTGGATGTGCTCTTCGATGGAGCACGGCCTTGTTCCTCCCACCAAAATCACCGGCCGATCGACACCATGGCCTGCGACGCGACACGGAACTTCTGAAGCAATGGCGACGTTGTGCTGCACGAAGCAGGGCCGTCTATTCCGACGACGACGGAGGCGCTCCTCTAAGAGCGGCAGCTCCGCCTCCAGGCGCCGCGCCCCCAGCGCGAGGCCGCCCGCCCGAGCGGACACCGCCGTGGCCTGGTCGTGCAGGCCTTGGAACACCTCCGCGGCGAGCCTGCAGAAGATCAGGTTCAGGAGCCGCACGCACAAATATAGAAAGCAATGGGGAAACTGAACTCGTGCAGTTGCAGTATGCGGTCGGATGGAGGGATGGAGTCATGGAGAGACAGGAGCAACGTACTGTGCGAGGTCCCCGAGCTGGCGGAGGAGGCCCACGAAGCCGGCCATGGCGGCACCCGCATCCTGGGCGACGACAGCTTCGGGGAGCTCGTCGGCCTTGGTGGTGAGCTTGGGCCTTGCCAGTGTTGGGGCCAGAAGGTGAGCACTCTGCTCCATGCGCGCATGCAGGTGCTGGCTCATGTGACGGCTCGTGGCAAACGGCTGACATGTAGCCATTGGCGCCCCCTGACCTCCAGGCAGTGCAACGACACGACGACACCCCACGGGCGGTCCCCGAGAGCAGGAGGAGGTACCACCGTACCTTCGTACTGCGCATGCTTCATGCTTGTGCACCGCGCCATGTTAATACGTACGGAATACGGTTTTGTACCGCACGTCGCGTTGCGGCTACTCAACGACTGCCTACAAAATGCATCTACTCCCTCCGTTCCGAAATATAAGTCTTTGTAGAGATTTCACTATGAACCACATACGGATGTATGAAGATGCATTTTGAGTGTAGATTCATTCATTTTACTCCGTATGTAGTCCATAGTGAAATCTCTACAAAGACTTACATTTAGGAACGGAGGAAGTACAAGCTACGGAAAATCATTAGGTTCTTACCGTAGTATAAAAGGTTCTCAATTTATGATAAGCCAATCTGTAATAGGCAAAGGAATATTGTGTATTTGCCATGAACGTAAATGACATGTGCATATGGGTGATGTTTTTATGAACATTTTTATATCCTATTTTGCGTTCGTCTGAGTTTATATGAATTTGCTATGAATTTTTAAAGTTTCAGTCAAACAACTTTGACCAGATGAAAGGGCATTCTTGTGACCTAAAATGCTTTTCAGGGACAAATTTGGGCACATAAAAAATTAAGAGTAAATTTGAGTAGTGGGTTCGAGTTAGGTGCACACATATGAATGTCCTTTAATTAAATTGAAAAGGATCCAATTCCTCCAGCTCCAAGCAACAACACAACAAACGCTAGCTAGTTGTGTTTTGTATCATGCCACCGGACAAATATCAGGTAGGCCAACTCAGTGTCATGGGTCGCGAGATCGCATGACCTACTTATCCTCTCAGTGTTAGTTCACTGCAAACCAATCAAATCATGTGCATCAGTGCATGTACGTTGTTAGACTTTTTTTTTTAGACAAACGATGTTAGACTTCAAGTAAGCTATTCATGAACGGATTCATTTGGGACGTGGGCGGGGCTTTTCTGGGCTGGCATGAAATCCGACCGTCATGGCACACATGAAGTAAAGGGGCCGGGTTGGGCCTAAAAATAGAGAAAATGGGCAGCACAACCTGAGACGGTGATGCAGGCCATGCATGGGCCTGCTTGGCCCAGTTGGGTCCAAAATCTTGATAAATGTGTGTTGTAATATCGAAAAAGGCTTTCGCCCCGCTTTATATATAAAGCAACATGGCCGAACCGATACAAAGTAATGAGAGAAACCTCTTACAAAGCAGGTCAAAAATAGAACAAGATTACAAGTGTGCCCACACTCCAACGAGACACACCTGAGGCTACTAACTAGAAGAGAGACCGCGCCTCCACGAGAAACCATCGGACGTCGATGCAACACAAACCAAGTTGTCGTTGGAGAGGGCACCCCTGCCCTCTCGCTCCGGACCATGGAGCACCGATCCTTCCTGCAGACAACAAGGACCGAGAGCGATGCCCTTGACAACACATGTAAAGGATAGGTCGGCACTGCCCCAAGGCAGAGCTGAAGGAGCTTCGAGATAGGATACGAGCTCGCCCGCCGATGGCGAAGAAACCCAACCGGAGGTCACCCACGCTCCACAACGCCCCCCCCCCCCCCCCCCCCCCGAGGCCGAGGGTGATGACGCAACAATCCGCCGCCGTCGAGACCGAAGACACGGTCAAGGGTATTCACCCGGAGCCTTGACACGGGGAGAGATACTACAACGACACCCACATGCATCGCTGCTGTCGGCGCTGAGCTTTCGCCCGAAGACACACCAACG
The DNA here is from genome assembly GCF_018294505.1 of Triticum aestivum. Taxonomy (NCBI): domain Eukaryota; kingdom Viridiplantae; phylum Streptophyta; class Magnoliopsida; order Poales; family Poaceae; genus Triticum; species Triticum aestivum. Next base: position 74,299,329 of record NC_057798.1, read on the forward strand.
CCACATTGAAGTACCATGGCCCAATATCAAGATATTTTTTAGACCATATGTACGTATCACTGGATTCTTGAACCAGATCGACATGTGAGACACATTTAATCTAGAAAGGATAGTTCAACATGCTAATGATTTGGTGGCAAGCTCCTTGTAAATAATTATATGCTCTTGAATTTTCTTATTTTATATAAACTATAAATCGATATCAAGATATTTTTTAGACCATGCGCTTCAGAGATCTCTACATATATACTACCACCCGGTGGTAGTTACCCCACATGTCTCATATACTACCATGTGGTACTATATATACTATTTTATTATTTTAAATATGTTCATATAATATATCTAAGATATTTCAAAGCAAGTTAAATGAAAAAATTGCATATGAGCCCATAGTTTTTTTATATTTGTGAAATACGTACATATTTGTACGTAAAAAAGAGCATACTCAAAAATGATACATACTACCTAAAAATTAGTATATATACTACCTAATCATTATTATATACTACATACTACACGTACATACTCTCGGTTTCGACAGATACTACATACAACATACAAAACGCAAGTGGTGGTAACTACCACTGCCTGTAGGAAACATTTGTCCATGTCAGTATAAGAAATAAATCTGCAAAAGAATATAATTGTGTGTTTTTATTTTTCTCACATTTATGGAGATTAATTTTAAATATCTTTTAGGGCTTATTGCAGCGAAACAAAAAAATAATGTAACTTCCATTGCACACACATTTCAAATTTAGCACACAACATCTTTGTTAAATAAGGCCGTTATTAATATTTACCATAATTTTTATCTAGTTAATATCAGAAATTACCTACAAAAGTACATTAACTATGATTGTGATATTATAAAAATGAGTTATAAGTAAGTATAAAAGTTTATTATAAATAATGGGAGTGTCTATTTCACATCTATCTCATTAATTGTCAGTAGAATGTCCACTGTAGTCAAACTTTTGATGTTGGGGTGCTGGATCATTAAGATGGATGTGCCTGTTGAGACAACTTTTGAGCCTGAAGACTCTGAATTGTGTGATACAATATTTGAGACAACGCTGTTATTGAACGGTGATTATATGGATACAACCTAAATGTAGTTTAATATCCATCGGAGGTGGATTAATAAATATCTCATTTATTACATTCAGGAATATTGTTCGTTCTACAATCATATTTGCTTTTGATGGTCCCCTAGAGGTCAGTTCTGACGAGCAGTTTAAAGTCCGAGGTAAGTTTACACTATCTGTTGAAGAGTATATATGAAGCTAGGTTCACATTTTTCAAAAGTCACGTCCAGATATACATCTTGTGAGTCAGACAAAATTTGAAATCCCCTTGCTTAGGCATGTTATTCATTTACAATCGCGAAAACTCTTAATAAATGACTTTATCATCTCAAATAAGAAACCAATTATTAATTCGCCACACATCCAAAAAGGCATAGTAAGCTATATGACTCAGTAACAAACTCTTAATTACCATATTCATCTAGAAATTGTTATGTCTTTACCCCAAGCAGTCTCAGCCACGAGGCTTGGCTGCTAAAGCAAGGGCTCCAACTAGAAAAAGACAAGGGCTCCAATCAACAGTATGGATATCTAACCCGTGAAAGAACATTAAGTATTTGAACATATGTTCTCACATTGACATATGTGAATTGAACTATAAAAGGACATTTTAACTTGTTTGTTTTCTCGCGGGATTTTTTGCGGGAGTTTTTAGATTATATAAGAATCTTGCCATCTACAATGGTATGTGAAACCAAATGTTCTCTCATGAAGATAACATATGTATTGCTTTTAGCCTTTGATTGAATAAAGGAAAATAAGATTCATATTAAAACTCCCTCCGTTCGGAATGAGTTGACGCTCAAATGAATATATCTATCTAGATACATCTGTTTGAGCATCAATTATTTCTGAATGGAGGAAGTAGGTTTTAACAGCTATGTCACATAATTAATATATTGTTGGTAAAATTGGTGGTTACATTTTAATCATGACAAACAATTGTGCAGTGTAAATTGGGACGGAGAGTAACATTATTTTACCCTTTTAAAGGACGACTCTTCATCTCAAAGAGTATTATTCTCTTCATTGTACTAGATGCCAACCCCTGTCAAAGGCAATGGGAAGGATTCAACAAAAGGATCAATCGTGATAGCCCAAGGGGTGGACTGAGGGGGCTTTTGTTATCCGGGTTTCATTGATTAGTAAATAGGGACAGGCAGTAACATGATTTTCCCTTGTCAATGCACTTTTCTACGATCACTTTTTTTACTCCATGGCAACGCACGGGCATGCAACAAGTTTCTATATAAATCAAGACCTGAAGGCTGGGACGTCCTATATGGCGCGTGACTCACTGGCAACTTTTTTTTTAAGTTTGTTTAAGGGTCGTGTGGCCAACATGTCAGTGCCCTAATGTGCCAGCCCATGAGCAGGGTTGGACGCCCCAGTTGATTTTTTTTTTTGCCTTTTTTTGCTTTTTTCTGTTTTTACTTTTCTTTTCTTTAAAATAATTTGGAATTATTTAAAAAAATCAAATTCCAAAATGTGAATTTCACAAAAAAAATTCCAGGAAACATAAAATGTTAGTGGTTTAAAAAATATTCACGATTTAAAAAATCGCATTAAAAAATCATGAATTCAAAAAATGTTCGAGCACTACAAAAAAAAGTTGATGATTTCAAATCAGATGTTCGTGTATTAAAAAAATTCACAAATTTCAAAACAAATTCGTGGATATTTAGAAAAAATAAAAATTGAAAAAATATTCAGGAAATGATAAAATATTTGAAATTTAAAAAAATATTCATGAACCCAAAAAATGTACGTGCAAAACAAAAAATGTTTCTGAATTACAAATTTTGTTTACCAATTAAAAAAAAGACCACCTATGCAAAAAACTTGTTCATGAGTTCCAAAAATGTACGCAATTTCAAAGCCGAGCTGGCGGAGGAGGCCCACAAAGCCGGCCATGGCGGCACCCGCATCCTCTAGGACGACAGCTTCGGGGAGCTCGTCGCTGTTGGTGGTGAGCTTGGGCCTTGACAGTGTTGGCGTCAGAAGCTGAGCATTATGCTCCATGCGCATGCAGGCGCTGCTCGATCCAAATGGCTGGCTCAACACAACACTGCCGATGGAACCGTACTTACACGCACTGTTAGCGATACATCGACCGCGTACAATGCATTTACAAGCTACGGAAAATCGTTAGGTTCTTACTTTTATACGTTCTTAACGTATGAAAGGTTCTCAATTTATGATAAGCCAGCCTAGCAATACACAAGGAATATTGCGTATTTGCCATGGTAATGCTTCGTGATGAAAATAAGCTTAACTTACCCCTGTAGAAGTAGATCACATGCCTCCTGATCTCCAGGCATTAAAATGAAAAGGATCCAATTCCTGGAGGCAACAACACAACAAACCCTAGCTAGCTGTTTTTGTAACTTGCCACCGGACAAATATCAGATAGGGCCCCAGTCACGAACAAACTCACGATCACGAGCACAACCTAGTTATCCTCCCAGGGTTACTTCACGCCGCAAGCCAATCTAATCATGCGCATGCAGCTCTTGACCTTCAATCAAGCAGTTCATCAACGCACAATATGTTGTTACCAGCGGATTCATTTGGTGGACACAATTACAGGTTGTCGGGCTGATCAACGACTAGTCAGAGGTACTTGTACACTCCAAGCTTCAAATCTGTGCATGAAACCTTTCTTATCACTTACACATATATTGATTAGCCAACATTCATATAATAGAAAATGGACAGTTCCGACACGCAGGACACAACAATACCGAACAACAGAGCACAACTCTTTAGTAATTCAACACAGAGAGAGAGAGGGGAGAGAGAGAGACAGAGAGAGAGAGAAGTCAATTAAATACACACTTCATCTCCCCTCTCGCAAAATAGTTGTCGAGGACTCTCCTGACACAGTGGCAACACTCGCTATGGGTTGAGAACATGGCATGTCATGTGAATCAAAACCTTCATTTTGCATTTGAGCCATCGTGATGTAGCTTATGTAGGCCGGTGATAAATCAGGAGGCAATTGGTCATGGTCGAGGTACTGCATGACCTTTCGCATGATAGGCCGCGCGTTGGGCGATGGGTACGTGCATAGCAAACCTAATTTGAGCACGATGGTTACCTCCTCCGTGCTGAATTCCCCTCCGCGTCGTGGATCCATCGTGTCGAGCATTGAGTCGTTGTGGTGGTGCTAAAGCACCCACTCAACCAACAACACCCGGTTGTTTTGCTCATCAATGAAGATTGGCTTGCGTCCACATGTGACCTCTAGGAGAAACACGCCAAATGCGTACACATCGGAGAAGGGTGTTGGCCACTCCCCGCGCGTGAGAGTTCCGGCGCAAGATATCCCATGGTTCCAGCCACATGGGTGGTTTCAGCGGTGTTTTCATGGTCACATATCCTCGCCAAACCAAAATCGTCTAATCGTCCATTCATTTTACCATCCAATAGCATATTGCTTGCCTTTATATCTCGATGAATGACAACCTGCTCCCATTCCTCATGTAGATACAGTAAGCTTGATGCCACACCTTTGATGACAGAATACCTCTGAGACCAACACAAAGTTGGGCTATTTCTATTGTGCAGATACTTGTCAAGACTATCATTTTTCATGTAATCATAAACCAGGAGAAGCTCACCCTTCCGTCTGCAGTAGCCTAACAATTGTGTGATATTTCGGTGTCGAAGACGACCAATGCTCACCACCTCGGCAATGAACTCCCTTACTCCTTGCCTTGAATCGTGTGACATCCTCTTTACGGCGACCTCCATGGCAGGCTTGCAAAGTATACCCTTATAGACACTTCCAAAATCTCCCCTACCGAGCAGATTGTTATTGCTGAACCCTTCGGTTGCATGAAACAAGTCCTTCTAAGAGAATCGGTTTGGGCCGAACGGAACCTCCCAGTTCTCATGCACCTTCGAGTACTTGAGACGTCGCCGTCTTACAAATACGTAGATTCCGATTCCTATAGCCGAAACCAGTGTCACCGACACTAAGGCCAGCACGATCTCCAGAGCCTTGGACTTTGGCGTTTTTCACTCAAGTACCATCGCTGTCATTCGTGTTCATCCGTATATGTGAGCATGTTTCGCTCGGGAAGCTGCTCTCACTTGGCTTCTCCCAAACGTGAAGGGACCGGCTGTGGCTGAAAATTAAGTTGAATAAAAAAAACAAGTTCTTTTCAGCTTGGGCTTATTTTCCACCGTAAGTCCTCCATAAGCCAGAAAAGAACTTAGCCTTAGTGCTGTTACTCGACGAGTGCCATTAGCCCGCTGCAAAATGGTCACAGTTTTGTCAGGATAACCTTACCGTGTTGGGTCTGCAGGAATGGTCTATTCTGACCGTAGCACCGACGGATCAGGCATATTTCTTAGCTGATCTGCTGCACAAAATACACTTCCATTCTCTTCTAAATTCTGCACAGGACCTTGTCTGAATGTTTCTGGTTGACTAGTTATCTCCAGGTTCTTTGCTAAAAAAAAGTATCTTCCGGCTTTTTAATTATCAAGTAGAGTAAAATATTAGACCTCTTCCAATGCAAAGGTGCTTAGATGAGATGCGAAGTATATTAAATACCTTAGCAACTCAAGTCCCCAATGCCAAGGTGCTAAGCTCCATGCATTTAATTAGTTGTAGACTTAGAATTATGCTTCCACTAAACCTGGGAATAGTTTGGATCAAAACTTAGTTTTTGGTTTGGTTTTTGATTTGGTCTCACTAGTTTGGTCTCTACTGGATTAAGATAGACAAACAATTCGGTTCGGTTTGGGTTGTGGCTAACAACGGATTGGATTGGTCTAGTCAAAGGGAAGAACGTCATTGATATTGGGTTGGCGTGGTCTCACGTCCCTCTCGCGTCGCCTCCCCTACGGGTGACTCGGGAGGGCTCAGCCACCGCCGCCGCCTAGTCCCTCGAGCTCCCTTCTCCCCCTCCGCCACTACCGATGGTCAGCGCCGGGCAAAGCCCGTGCGTGCGACGGCGGTGGCGGAGGTTCTCTCCTCCCGTTCCCGGATCCGCGGCGGCATGGGCGTCCTGATCTGCGGGGTGCGACCCTCCCGACGGTGTGACGGATCCCAGAGGCGGCGGACTCGCGGCGGTGCACGGATGCACAGATCCATGGTTGTGGGACTTCCGGCAGCGTGCGGGCTCCCGGCGGCGGCGGGATCGGTCGACGGCGGGCTTGGGCGATGGCGTCGGCCGCGCGGTGCCGGATCTCGTCGCTCATGGAGGATCTCACCACTCCGTCCTTCGTGGTGGGACCTGGACCAGGGGCGGCGGCCCCATTAGGCATGGAGAGGGCGCCCTCGGCTGGACACGTTTGCAGGGGGTGGATGGACGACATCTTGACCGCGTGGGCGGTGAGTCGCCGGTGGATCTCCTTCGCGCTGCAGGCTCTCTCCCGTTGCACTTGGTGGCTTACGATCGCGGCCGTCAGCCTCGATGCGTTTGCGGAGGCTGATAGAGGAGACATCGGACCAGAGGAAACTCTGGATGACTCGTTCATCCCGACGGTGGCGACGACTAGGGTCACCGTTCTCCTCCTTGCAGGCGCCGTCGAGGTCCCTGCCCTCCACCCGACCCCATGCCCGGGTGAAAACCCTAAATTTCCTTAGATTGGGCAGCGGCGGCACTACGTGTGTCGTACCCTTCTTGGAGGCGCCGCTTGGGGCGTTTGGGTGCTCAGTTTGAGGAACTGTAGGCGGAGGGGATGGGACCAGTGGCAACAGGTGGCGTTTCGCGTCGAAGGAGTGGCGTGGCATCTGGCACGTCGACAACGGCAGGTCTCAGCGGCATGGAGCAGCGGGGTCTCGCCGGTGGGCGTGTGATGATGGACGAGCGCAGGATGGTGGCGTTGTCTGGCGTCGTGGTGGCATCGACGACAGCTAGACCGGGCAAGGTAGATGCAACAGTACAACACTAAAGATGGATTGGTGGTAGGTGGCTGCGGCGGCCTCATACCCGGCAGGCGTCCTAGTTGAGGAGTGCGCCGGACTGGTGGGTGCCCCATACCCGGTAGGCGTCCTGGTTGGGACCTCAGGTCTTAGATGTTAGGTTTGGCTGCGAGGTCTGTTTGATATTAGGCCCAGACTATCAGCATCCCTACATCAACTGGATAGGAGTAGCGACAGATATTGCCTAGACGGTGGCTTTAGTCTTACTGTTGTATGACTTTAAAAGGTCTTATAAATAATTAATAAAGTGGTTGCATGCATCATCCAGATGCAGAGGCCGGGGGTCTTCCACCTTTTCTAAAAAAAGACGGATTGGATAGGTTTGGATTGGGTGCGGACTTATGGGTTAAAAACTGCTGCAAACTATGGTTTCAGACCGGATTGATGGATTAGTCTCAAACGAAGGTCCAAATGCCACCGCCTTGCCAGCACGCTCAGTCGCTTCTTGTCAATCTATCCATCGTTCAGCCCAAGCTTCGTCCACGTGCGTACTCGTGCCATGGACGCCTCTTACTTGGGAGAAAATGATCTTGACTTGGACCTGCTGCACCTCCATGACCACGCCGATGACAAGGGTGACATCCATGACCACGCCGACGCAGGCGTAGAACCTAGGATGTTGGGAATAAGCCATGATCGTCACGGTGGCGACCGGCGTGCGTGTGCGCTAGGAGCGGTCCGTGCAGGCCACAGGCGCGTGTGTGCGTTTGTCCGTGCGTGTGTGTGCCAGGAGCGGTCCGTGCAGGGCACGGGCGCGTGTGTGCGTGTGTTGAGAGCGTGGCGTGGGCATCTGTGCGCGAGCCGGCCGCGTCGAGTGCGTGCATGCGCTTCGGGCGCGCGAGCTGTGGAGCGCGGGACGTGGTGAGTGTGCGAGTGGGGTGCGTCGAGAGTGCGACATGGCGCATGAGTGCACGCGCGTATAAGTCCTCCTCCCTCCCGTGTATTGTACCAAGCGGACCGAGTTCGTGCTCGAGGAAAAAAACAGAAAAACCGTCTGTGCGGCAAGGTATTTGTCCGTGACCAAATTCTCTGTGTCCATTCTCCCGCCGTGTCTTGTTGTCTCGGATGATCGCTGGTGCGCTGTGAGTCCGTTTTAGCTAACATAGGAGACGCAGCGACCAACACACCCTGAGCAAACGATCATGACCTGAACGGCAACTGCCTTCTTCAAGTTTGTTTGTATCCAAGTTCCAACACCCGACAGCAGATACTCACTAGTCAGTTACACGACTGTTGTGCTTTGTCCATGGTTTGAGTTTGTGGGTTTAATCCAAAACTTGGAAACAGTTTGAGCTGGATTGGATGAAAAATAATGTATAGTTTGATTTGGTGTAGATTCTAGCTACAAGTTTTTGGTTTGGATTGGTTTGGATGTTGGAGCTATACTCGTACAGTCTGGACTGGTTTTGGCCTGGATGTCAAACTATTTCTAGGTTTAGCTTCCACCTAGGTACACATGCTTAGCATCGTTTCTTTCTGGGTGACTATACTACTCTCTCTCTTCTTAACTAGCATGCCACATCAGATTTTTTGCTTAGTTGACAACCTTAGCACCTGTATAAGGTGGAGCACTGGGAGGGGCCTACTACTCTCTCTCTTCCTAAGTAGCATGCCACATCAGATTTTTTGCCTAGTTGGCAACCTTAGCATATGTACAAGGTGGAGCATTAGGAGGGGCCTTACGTATATCTCTGCAGTCAGCATCTCCATGCATGATATCAGCGTGAACATCCTCTTTTTTTTTGCGGGATTTTTTTTTTGCGTGAACATCCTCTCCTGAATCTTTTCAGCTGACTGACTGCTTGCCTGAATCTTTTCGATCTTGTGTTTCTGAAACGAGTTGTTATTAGCTGCACCGTCTATTGTAGTGAGTTTTGTCCAAGTAGAAAAATTTCACATGACGCGGTCCCTGATCGCTTAGAACGTCTCTAGCCGCCGCCTCCTCCTTCCTCTACAAAAAAGTTAGGGTTTCTGCCTTCCGCCGTCGCCGCCGCAGGTCCGCCTCCTCTCCGGTGGCCGTAGGGCCATGGGGCGCGGTGGATCTCGACAAGCGCCGGCGGGAGGGCTCTGTTTTTAGTCCTTTTTTTCAGTTTTGCTAGGGTTTGTGTCCTATTCAGTAAGACGAGACGGCGGCGGCTCCCTGAAGATGGAATAAAGGTCTCCCCGCCTAGTACCCGTTTCGGCGGCGCGTCTAGCACCGTTGGTGGGCGTGTGGAGGTGTGTCTCCGTCGGATCTATCTTTGGTGGATTTGCTCGGATCTCGTCGTTGTTCGTCTACGTTCGCGTGTCTTCGGATTGGATCTTTCTGATCTACCTTTCTGATCTACGTTATTCTTCATCTGCGGCGGTTGCTGTTCTGGTGCGCTGATCCTACGGGGCCTTAGCATGACGACTTCTCAACTGTCTACTACAACAAGTTGTGCCCGACTCCGGCGATGGAGGGGCGATGACGGTGGCGCGCCTTCGGCTCGCTTCAGTGCTGGTAGTCGTCGCTAGGTGGTCTATGGATCTGGATGTAATTTTTATTATTTCTGGTATTCGTTGTACTGCCATGATTGAAGATGAATAGATCGGAAATTTTCTCGCAAAAAAAGAAAATTGGTACCGTAAAAATGGTTTGAGGTATATCGTTGATAGAATAGATCCCCGCCACAGTGCATATATAGGAAATACATACTTCGTGCAAGGAATTTAACCCTAAATTGACAGTCACTCGTCAATGCTGAGATAGAACTAAACTGCCATCTTGCGGAGCGGGGTGGTGAGATTGTCCTCCTCCTTGGCGGCGGCAAGGCGCGGCGGTCAACCTCACTTTCTTCTCCTGCCGCCACCGCGTGCTCCGCATCGGCGGTGCGGCACTGCCCATCGAAGCCGACCTAAGGGTCCCGCGCGCGCGCTTGCCTCGACCGCCATGGCTCCACGGCGCGGCTGGAGTTGTCGGCCTCCGTGTCATGTCAAGCACTTGCACGGAAGCGATCCCTGACGGCTTCCATCAGCACCACCGGCCATCGAGAAGGGAAAAACGGAGGAGTGACGGACGGAATTTGTCGCCGGAGTTGGCTAGGGCTAGCGGCCGAAAGGATGAATCGCGGCGGAGGGGATCCGGTGGCCTAACCCTAAAGACCCCCGCTGTCGCGTATACAACGACTGAGCAGCCGAATATCCGGGTCACCCTGTTTATTTTTATTTTACAGGCTGGGCCGATATGCGGGATCTATTCGGGCCACAAAAATGTCCAAACCCGTGTAACGGCCGGAATTTTTCGGACCGACGAGCTTTTAGATGTATCATGACTGATAGAGATGCTTTTAACTCATGCATCGCTTCAGGCACGCCCCCTCGCCATCAGCATCATACCTGCACTCCAAACAAGCGAAAATTAACCGGGGATTTTTTTCCTTTTTGAGCTGTTTGATTATTTTGGTAAAGAAGTGTTACTTGCCCAGCATGGACAGCTACGGAGTCCCATGGCAGCGCAGGATGTGTTTTTCGATGGGAGGAGGCTTCCTCCTCCTCCCGACACAAGCCCTGGCAGGGACATTCAGACATCTTCAAGACGCCTATCCACGCACGCGGTGGCCTGCGATGTGTGTGACTGTGCATGCACCCGATGACCTGAATGCCTCATGAGAAGCAGAATTGCTGCAGGAGGACATACGCACCATAGCTGGAATCAGCCACGGCGGCGACGTCGTGCTGCAGGGAGCAGTGCCGTTCATTTTGGAGACGACAGAGACGTCCCTCAACGAGCGTCAGGCCGTGGAACACCTCCACGGCGAGCCTGAAGAAGATCAGAGAGCTAATTCAGTTCCGGACAGTAGCACTCACGTACAGAAGGAGGGGCAAGAGCGACGTACTGTCCGAGGTCTCCGAGCTGGCGGAGGAGGCCTACGTGGCCGCCGCGCTCGAGGACGGCGGCCTCGTGCAGCTGGACTCATTGCCGTCGGTGGTGACCTTGGGCCTTGGAGTCAGAAGCTGAGCAGCACTCTGCTGACTCTGCTCATCCATGCGCGCGGGTGCTTTCGATGATTCCATGGATGCTCAGTCAGATGGCTGGCCCATGATGCACGACGCCGCTTTTCACAACTGATATGCAGCCATTGACTCAACCTGACAGAGAGATCAACAGGGATCTTGCCGTCTGCAAGTGGACCAACTTCGGTGGGCCATACGTATGGTGTTACGCGTTACGGTTTTGTACCACACGTTTCGTGGCGGTTACACAACTCGCCCGTGGAACGACACTTTCAGGATAGTACTGCATTCTTTACTCTGCAGCAACAATGCATTTATTCCTCTAAAAAAATCAACAATGCATTTACAAGCTACGGGAACTAGAAGAATGCTCGTGCGTTGCAACGGGGCCACATCAACTTTAAGAGTTTAATATTACGACATTGACGATCTTTTTTACCATCAAATTCTCACACACACACTCTCCCTGCCTCTTCCTCACTCTCTCTCCCCCTCTCCCTCTCTCTAACACACACACATATCCATCTAATTGGGTACGGGACCATAATCCATCTATTTCACACACACACACACGCTAGTGCATGACAATATGGATTATGTGTATTATATTTGTCACCAGAACTGAGGGATTTAATTTCATGTAAATCGGCCAGCCACAGCTCCAAGAATACGCGGAGGAGGTGGCCCGGGTCAGCGCCGGCGCCGTCCGGCGCGGGCCACGGGCCCGCTTTCAAGTGCACGTGCAATGCACGTCTTCACAAATATTATAACCAGATGTGAGAAATCACATACTAACACAATGTTGCAATCAATTTGTAATTAAAGAAGCCAAAAATCTTTTTTCTTAAACCAGAATTCCTTATGCTGGAGTTTAAACAAACCCCACAATAACATGATCAATTTTTTTTTGCTTTACTTATCACCTAATTAAGCAAATGCATGACTTATGAAGCGGATAAGAAATCATGTTAACTTGGAACTAAAATTCCAACAAAAGAGTGAGGAACAAACCTTTTTATCATTGCTCTGAAGTGTGAACCTCCCCCTATTTGTTAGTGAAATGTGAGTATGCTTGGAAGATAATAATTTCTTATGCAACATATGCTTTTACATCTGAAAAAGCTACAAAATATGTTGACCTACCTATGTGCACTTCCTAAATCAAGCGGATAAAATTATTTCTATCGGCAATATAAAATACTAAACATTAGAAAGAAAGGGACAATGTCCACTAACCATGCAAATATTCTGACCATGGTATATTTAGGCTGGCGTATATGGAAAATCAAAGCTAAAAATGACTCGATGAGTTAGGAATACATCAATAAATATTGTAAAAAGTGATAAAAACAAATCTGCATCAACTCGCGAGCCCACGAACTCGTATTCGCAATGAGCAAGTTAGTGAGGCCGCCACGATAGGCTAGCACCAAGGGACAAGGGCAACAACCGCCTTCCCATCCAACCTACTGATTCTGCTGGCGCTACTTTCATCCTAAGCCCATGAGTACCGCTAGTGTGTTGCCACGTACGGAGAAACTACGAACTGAAATTTTCATCCAAATCATGAAAAATGTTAATGTTCCTCTCCTCTCCCATCCCTCGTGTGAACATACCCAATTCGTGGTTGGCTCGCTACATTCAGCGTAGCTCTGATGTGCACTGCCCTCGCTCTTGATTAGTTGCCGCAGTGCCACGCATCTACGCCAACAAGCTGGCGAAACAAATGCAAATGTTACACCGAGTCAAAATCAACCATCCCACAATCGTAACAATAGAAAGGATAATAACCAAAATTTAACAGAAGAACTACTGCTTGGCTCCCAGATCCATCTCGATAGCCCTTGATCTGGCTGCTGAGCTTCTCCTAGCCGCCTCAACATCACGTCATTACCAAACATGTAGTGGATGCCTAGTGGGACAAGGATTAAGAAATAACATGAGGTGAAAAATACGATGGCTGTCAATTCCATAAGACAATCCAAGTAATTTGACAAAACAGATCGGGAGCATCTTGTATAATCTCAAAAAAGCAACTAAAAATATAAGAAATGAATTGATGAAAATCAGCCCTTGCTCTCATTCGTGCTCGCTTTTGTAATGGGGGCAAGGAATGGGGATACCGGAAGAAGAAAGGATCACATGGATGGCAAGCTAGCCTCCACCACCGGCAAGTGGGGTTGCTTCACATCCAATCTCCACGGCCGCCGCCTCCATGGGGACGAACTCCCATGTTCACAACTGGGCTCCCAATCGGTCGCTGTCTCGCCGACCTTGACGACGAAGTAGTCCCTCCCTTCGATCCCATTCGCAACGGAGGCAACACACATCCCAGCGGACGGGTCCGCGGAGAGATCCCTACTGGATTGTGGTCGCGCCTCCCCAAACCTCACCGCGGGACACATGAGAGGGCGCCGTTGCCATGGTCAGGCTTGGATGGGGAAAGGAGGCGACATAGCAGCAACGACGCCTTCGCCGGGATTGGTGGCAACGGCTGCGGCGAGCGAATGGGAGGACGGCGGCGGCGAGAGAGTAGGAGGGTGGTGGCGGCAGTCCATCGGCCGCCGTGATGTGAGAGGAGGATGGGGATGGGGCCGTGATCTGGATGTATGCAGCGGTCAAGAGGAGGGAAAGCAGGCGGCTTGGTTTTTCCATCGTGCGGGTTTGGGGGAGGTCAAACGAGAGGGTTTTTTTCGTGTGGGAGGCAGAGCAACGAGGGCGGATGTAGGGAGACGGGACGCGATCGGCTGGCAGGAAAAGGAAAGCTACGCATTTTTTTAGGCAGTAGAGATGATTGATGATAGGAAAGGGAAAATCACATCAATATAAGGAAATATTCCATCAATACTTGATTGATTGCGATTTATTTTTTATATGGTAACTAATCTGACCATCAATACTTGATTGATTGCGATTTATTTTTTATATGATAACTAATCTGATGGGTTTATGTGGGTGGTGAAGCGAAAAGGCAGGTGGGAGGGAGACGAAATAAAACCAGCGAAATAAAACCAACGAAAGTGGTGAGGCGAAATAAAACCAGCAAAAAATAACCGGCAGACTATTCACCAACTGCTCCATTAGGAATAGAGATTTGTTCGGTACTACAGTACCTCCTCCTACCAATAATCCTAGCATTACTGCTCTCCTACTCTCGGAAACACAATGCATTGTTACCGTTTAGGGGCATCCTTCGGGGAAAAAGACGAGAATCCTTTCTATTCAATTTTCGGGTCACCAATGAAAGTAATACGGAGGCGATCGTGGAGGAGAACGCCGCCAGCTACGCGTCCTCCATTTCCATCGTGGACATCACGTCCACCGACGGCGGACAGGCCACGGACTTCGTTGAAGATGAGTAGAGCATTGGAGGCGGCAGGGCATCGTGTCCTATGTGGGCCGATCCTCTCCCATGTTCCACTCTTCCTCGCCGGCGACCGTACCTTCACTTCACAGGTCTTATCGCCGCCGCTCATGAAGATGACGGATGGAGGACGTAGTTGCCAAAAGGAAGCAAGAAGGACTTCGACGACGGGCACCACCATAGTCTAGATTTAGGTCTCCCCCCCCCCACCCCACACCCACGCACACCTTTTTATGAACACCGTCCAAAATGTAATGAAAGCGTTCCGATTTCTATGAAAAGCATTCAGTTTGCATGAATTTCGTTCAGTTTGTTTAAACTTGTTTTGAAACGTATGTGGATAGCATTGGATGATTGTCTCTCTCATCCGTGTCTGCGGACCACCTTTCCCTATCCGCGGACGGATACTATATCTAGTTTGCGGGTCAGGTTGGAGGTGCCCTTACCCCGCATCGTCCTCGCCATGGATCTATCTTCGAGTAGAAGCAGCCACATGCAATTCTGGGATCTTTTGACTTCATGCTGGAACCTCCAAGTTTACAGAAGAATGAGAAGAATCTTCAAACTTTTCACCTAGTGTAAGGACCTCCAATCACTCGAAGAACGAACGCTGGAGTACTTGTTTCTTCTGAAACACTGTAACCATTTTAGTATTTGGTGTGGTACTTGCGTTTATTCGGAATCGGGGCAGCTGCACACATCTCGTCTCGTGCGCGGAGTAGCTAACGCGCTTAATCATTTGGACCACTGGATAGCCAACAATAACACAGCCGTTTCACCTACAAGTTCCATTTGAGCAGCAAACGTGTTCTAGCAGCAAAGCTAGCTACAGGATTCCGTTCAAGAAAAGAAAAACTAGCTACGAGAATTCCATTTCAAGAAAAGAGTTAGTACGTACAAAATCATCATTTCAAGCTCCCATTGCATCAAGTTGACCCGAACATAGCCTGCCTTCTCGTTGATCTTGGAATCAAACATGACATTAAAAAAAAACTCCGCCCTTGGTATGAATCACACGACCAATATGAGTTGGTATATTCTGGGGTTTCCATATTGTCTAAAACATTCCCATCTCTTAGAGACTATCCCAACGGAAGTCCCCATTTGTCTGAGGGCTACTCGCACTTGAATATTGAAATGAGTCAATTGGGAGAGCAAGGTCTGAGTATCATCGCGTCCGCGCGCCATCTTATCCTTCTCAAGTTAGTATCTTCAGGACCTGCTGCTGCCACGACGGACACGCACTCATCTTCCAAACGACAAAGAAGGGTGATAATTTGCAGTGGCGCCTTTCCATGTCTTAAGGTGTTCTTGTTCACATGCAAGGCTGGTGGGGATGAGCTGTTGTTTGATCGAGGAGCCATGCCACGGCTGCGGGGGCTTCGGCTCCACTTTAACGCTCTAGGGACGCTGTCTCTTTATGAAGATTTTGAATTCAGCATTGAGCATCTATCTAGTCTCACCAGAATCCATGCCGCCATTGGATGTGAAGATGCCACGGCTCCGGAGGTGGAACTTGCAGAGACTGCCATCGCAGAGCAAGTATGTCGGATCTCCTCCGTCAACACACCCACAATAGAGTTCAGCAGAGAGAATCCCGCGATGTGTGAGGGGGAAAAGAAGAGTGCAGGTCCCCTTACAAAGACGGTGACAACGATCTCCAAGAAAAAGAGCTTGAGCAGATGGTTGATCGCCCAGTACAAAATGATGCAGCGTGCCTTGTGCTCTTGCAGTTGCATGAGTTCATGCAGTGCGAAATGAGGCAGCGCTCATTGTGGCCGTGTCCATGGCCTGGTCGTGCAGGCCGTGGAACTGAACACCTCCACGGCAAGCCTGAAGAGCACACACATATATAAATCCAACGCGAAATTATAGCGTATGCAGCAGGAGGGAGGGACAGGAGCAACCTAGTGCACAATCTTTTCTGAATGTTTCTCGATGACTAGTTCCTTCAGGCTCCTTCTCGTGCTTGAGCAGATGGTTTCGTAAAATGAGGTTGTTATTAGCTTGAAATCTTTTTCAGTCTTATGTTTTCGGATAGCTTGAAATGAATTGCTATTAGTTGCATGGTTAATTGTTGTAATTTTGGTTCAAGCATTCTAAGTTCAAGCTATGGAATCACAGACCCCTGATGTAGACTGATAGCTATTTTAATCACAGGTGATATCAGCATGAAGTCCAGGCTGAAGGTTTTGTTTTTTCCTTGGACTATGTAGCTGATAATCACGAAAAAGGGTTTCCCCCCGCTTTAGATTATAAAGCAGCGTCCAACCGATACAACCGGCTAGCTGGGGCCGCAGCACAAACAAGCCCAAAAGAAAAAGGGAGAGAAAAAAAAAGAAACAAATGCCGACGCCGGCAGCTCAACTAAGCAAAGATGACCGACACCCGCTGCACCCACCGGAGAAGAACCACCGCCCGCCAAGCACTCTGAAGCCTCGCGCACCAAGCAACATCTTCAGGAAGAAATGCGACGACGACGCCGCTATTGCCCGGACAAGTCCTAGGGTTTCCCCCGGTACGCGGGTGGCAGTGGGGAAGGGGGTATCACCGACGCCCCTCAGGAGGGTCCGGCAACGCCCACGGGCGCAGCCGCGCCGGTGGCGAACGAGCCGCCAGAGATTTCTCCCGCCACGAAACCACCACCGCCACCCAAGACAATCGGAAGCGCACCGCCCAACATGCCGCCCACCAGTCTGTGCCACCACGGATATCGCACCATCTTCACCGTTTCACTGAGGCCACCAACACGAGACCTGGAGGTAGGACGAGAAGACATCGGGCTCGAAGGCAACCGCACCGCAGCCGACAGGAGGGAACAAACTCCACCGTCGTGCGGAGCCGACAGGACATGGCAACAGGGACTTGCCGGGCCACCACCGGCCCGGCCGGACCCCAACGGGTCCGGACAGTCCCTGCAGCCACGCTGCAGCACGCCGGCTGCCGGAGCCACCACCACCGCAGCCACGACCCCCTCGTCCCACCACCAGGGAGCCACGCCGTCGCGCACCGGACCGCAGGCCCGTCCCAGCCCAGATGGGGCCTGAAAGGGCCTAGATCTGGGCCGAGCGGGCGGGCGCCGCCGGCCAGCCGCCCACCGCGCCGCCCCGCAGCCAACGGCCACGCCGCCGCGTCGAGGGCACCCGAGGTCCGCGGGACGCCGCCGCCAAGCCTCACCGCCGCCAGCCGAGCAGCACCGCCGCCGGGGAGGAGGGAGCCCCGACTCTCCCTCCCGGCGCGCGGGGAAGGGACGTCCGCCGCCGCCGGCGCCACCCGGAAACGCCGGAGGCCGCAGCCGGCGGCGCCAAAGGGGGAAGAGGGAGGAGGAGGACCGAGACGGGGGGAGGGCAGGGGGGCGCTCCGCCGCCTCGGGGGCGGCAGGAGCGCCGGGGGAGGAGGAGGGGGAGGGGCAGGGGGATCGGGGGACGCGCGCGAGGCGGCCGGCGCCGGCGGGAGGGGGCGAGGGAGGCCGGCGGCGGCGGGGAGGAACCCTAGCGCGGGGTGCCGCGATCGGAGATGGTTGCGTGAGAAGCCAGATTCCAGAAGGATGTTGTCTACACGCGTGCTTTTTATATAAAGCGGGGCCTGAAAGCCGATTCTCTGGGAAAAAATAGCCATTGTATCGGAGGAATAGGCAGCAACGATAGTACATGTAAATGGCACTGTTCACTCTCCGGCACAGAAGCATCCCAGCTAATACCTGATTGGTAGGCAGCATATGCAGATTAGGGCACGTACAATGGTTGATAAGACGGTCTTATCTTAAGTCTTGCATGCAATTTAGAGATGACAAATAAAATTGTCTACAATGGGTCATCTTTTAGCCTTATCTTTCAATAACTAGCTTTTCGTAAAAACGTGGTGAGACATTGTGCTAAGAGATCATCTCGTGTCTTCTACTCATCATAAGAGAAGACAAGCCTTTTCTTATGAGCTCTCTCTCCTCCACCTCATCATTTATCCTAGGTAGCACTCATAAGATAACACCATTATACATGCCCTTAGTCCCTTTTCGGGTTGCGATCGGTGATATCGCCACCTGCTTCTTCATCGATGCTAGCTGGTGGACAAGGTTATTCACAAGGATGGTCACATTGCTCCGAGGTCACCTCTTTTCAAGTCTCCTCGGCGCTTTTGATGTAAAATGCAACTTCATCTGGATCTGGCATGTCTTCAGAATTCACTAGTTGGTTGTTACGAATGCGCTGATTCATTCTCAAGCAGCACCTTCTTAGCCATGTTCCGGAAGGATTCCGTTAAAGGATCACTATTCTTCCTGACAGAGAGCTTCCTCGGCGAGCTTTCGACCCTCGAGGCGATGAAGTCGATAAGGGCACTACGAGCATTTGTCGCAATGTTGGCATTCTCGTCGGCCTTGTTTGCACCATGGCTGGCAAATCCATGAGCATTGGTTTCTTGTATGATGTCAGACGCATGAGTAGAAGCTGCATCTGGAGAGAGCCATGCCCCGAACGAGCTGGTCCTACTGAAGGGCATGGCACTTTGGTGTTTGATGTTTCAGGCGAATCCAATGAAGACAAAACGTCTGCTTCAGATGCTTCATCTTGTGACGAATCCTGATTGTGAAAAGAATGAAAACTGATTCTTTGGATGATTCTTCGGATGATGTGTCGATATTTAAGTTGCCGGAGCATATCGAGCAACGCGTCTGTTTTGAATCTGCAGGAGGTTCAAATTGGAAGTTAATTTGGATGCTAAAGAATGAAAACTGAGACCGAAAGATGGAAAAGGGAGAAATGAGCTTCAGAAATAAATAAAAAGTTTTACTTGGAGCATTTGTGTGAACTCTGAAGCTTTGGTTTGGTTTCCTGCAAGAAAAGCTCATGCTTGGCAGAATGGGCTCTGAAGAAGGACGGGTCCGTGTATCGCTTCAGGCACGCCCCCTCGCCGCCGGCGTCATACCTGCAACCGAATCAAGCCAGAATTATCCAGGAAAATATCATCTTTCAGGCAGCTACTGAGGTTTTCCTAGACACAGGATCAGGTCAGGTGTTAATAGTATTCCTTCGTCCGAAAATACTTGTCATCAAAATGGATAAAAAGAGATGTATCTAGAACTAAGATACATCTAGATACATCCCCTTTTGTTCATTTTGATGACAAGTATTTCCGGACGGAGGGAGTACTTGTCAAGCGTAGACAACTCCGGAGGCCCGCGGCACCGCCGGATGTGCTCCGCGATGGAACGAGGCTTCGTTCCTCCCACCACAATCACGCCGTGGTTCACCGGCCTGGCACTTGCGCGGCGCAGATCCAAGCCGTGGCCTGCGAAGCGACACAAGCCTTCTGACTGAATGCCTGAAGAGAAGACTGAATTGCTGCAGGCAACGGCGACGTCCTGCTGCTGCAGGAAGCAGGGCCGTGCACTCCGACGACGGAGGAGCCGCTCCTCGACGAGCGTCAGCTCCGCCTCGAGCCGCCGCGCCCCCAGCGTGAGGCCGCGCGCCCGAGCGGACACCGCCGTGGCCTGGTCGTGCAGGCCGTCGAACACCTCCACCGCAAGCCTGAAGATCAGGTTCCAAGCTAGTCTGGTGAATTTGCAGTACGTAGCCGCACGCACGTATAGAAAGCCATGGGGAAGCTGAAGCTGAACTAGTGCAGTTGCAGACATGCAGCAGGACGGAGGGACAGGAGCGACGTACTGTGCGAGGTCCCCGAGCTGGCGGAGGAGGCCCACGAAGCCGGCCATGGCGCCCTCATCCTCGAGGACGACAGCTTCAGGGAGCTCGTTGGTGTTGGTGATGAGCTTTGGCCTTGACAGTGTTGGTGTCCAAAGCTGAGCACTCTGCTCCATGCACGCATGCATACAGGTGCTGCTCGATGGATGCTTATTCTTCCTTCCAAATGGCCCGTGACAAAAGACTGACATGTAGCCATTGACGCGCCCGGTTAGGTGACGAAGCACGGCACGGGCGGTCCCCGAGCCGAGAGTAGGAGGAGGTACCACCGCGCATGCTTGTGCACCGCGCCATGTTAATACGTACGGAATACGGTTTTGTACCGCATTCACATTGCGGCTACTCAACGTTGTAGTACATTCATTGGCGCTACAACAACTGCGTACTATCCATTTACAAGCTACGGAAAATCGTTAGGTTCTTATACCGTATAAAAGGGTCTCAAATTTTGACAAGCCAACCTGTAAATAGGCAAGGAATATTTCGTATTTGCCATGGTAATGCTTCCTATAAAAATAATGCCGGGCGAATTGGCGACCTCCATACATTAAAATGAAAAGAATCCAACTCCTTGAGGCAGTGGCGAATCCAGGAAAAAAACGAAGGGTGGGCTCAAATTTAATTACCAGAAAACCAACATCATTTTGAAGAGAAAAGGGCATTTTGGTATAAAAAAACCATTATCTCTTGATCCTATTATCCAAATAAGCTAATATTTTTATTCGCAAAAAAACAAGCTAATACTTTGCCAGAGTACTATTGAAAAATATGTATTATTGCTGTCATTTCTGTTTTTTTAAATATTATTTTGAAAGGAGTTTAAATCTATCTACCAAAAATAGTACTCCCTCTGTCCCAAAATAAGTGTCTTGAGCTTAGTACAAATTTGTACTAGAGCTAGTACAAAGTTGAGACACTTATTTTGAGACGGAGAGAGTAGTTATCTCCTAGTCCTTTTGCTCCAAACAAGGTAAAACTTTCCTAGATTACTACTGGAAACATGAAGTATTTGCTAGATTTTCTTCAAAAGGATGTCAAAATTTCAACCAAAATTTTAATTTATTTAGCAAAATATAGTCATTATCTCTGAATACTTTTCTTTAAATAAGCTCAAAATTGCCAGATTGCTACTATATATTTAGTGTTGCGCTGTCCGCTACTTGCGTGTGGGCTGTTGGTATTTTTCGGCTGAGAATGAGGGATTGCTGCGCTAGGACGTGTAGTAGTAAAAAAGATTGTATATTTGGAGGGTAGGCTAGCCCCCTACTAGACTCGCCACTGCCTTGAGGCAACAACACAACAAACGCTAGCTAGCTGTTTCTACCATGCCACCGGACAAAATATCATGTAGGCCAAGCCAGTGTCACGAGTCACGAGGTCACCGGACAAAATATCATGTAGGACAAAATATCATGCAACATCACAGCTTATACCGGATTGGTAGCCAGCATATACGCAAAATTGTTAGGTAGTACCTCCTCCTACTCTCCGGAACAATGCGTTGTTACCGTTTAAAAGGCTCTCAATTTACAAGCCAGCTTCAAAATAATCAAAGATTACGGCCAGAGTAAATTCTTCTGATGGAAAGTAGGAGTAGCCTAACGATCCAATTCCTCAAGCCAGCAATACAACAAACATTAGCTACCTGTTTTTATAACATGCCAACCGCACAAAGGTCAGGTTGCTAGTGTCCTCGGTACCCAGTCACGAACTCAAGATCACGAGAACAACCAATGTACCTCTTACACTCCAACGTTCGAAGCTATGACCCCTGCAAACAAAAAGTCCATATAATGGAAAGCGGATAGTTCCGACACGCATCACGAAGCAGTGCCGGTTCTTAAAAACTTCTTAATACCACCCCTTGGTTCCTTTATCAAATTAACAAAAGCAAGAGAGGGGGGGGGGGGGGGGTCAATTATATACATGCTTCATCTTCCCTCTTGCAAAATTGTCACTGGAGACTCACCCGACATGGTGGCAACACTACTTGCCGGCTGAGAACATGACATGTTGTGTGAATCAAAACCTTTATTTTGCATTTGGGTCATCGTGATGTAGCTTATGTAGGTCGGTGATAAATCAGGAGGCGATTGGTCATGGTCAAGGTACTGCATGACCTTTCGCATGACAGGTCGCGCATTGCGCGATGATAACCCACAAGTGTAGGGATCAGTTGTAGCCTCTTTCGATAAGTAAGAGTGTCAAACCCAACGAGGAGCTAAAGATAGAACAAATATTCTCTCAAGCCCTATCTGCCACTGATATGACTCTACGCACACTTAGTGTTCGCTTTACCTAGAACAAGTATGAAACTAGAAGTACTTTGTAGGTGTGATAGGATAGATTTGCAAGATAATAAAGAGTACGTAAATAAAAGCTAGGGGCTGTTTAGATAAATAAACAATAAAGTAAATATAGCGAGTGTGGAAAAGTGGTGGTAGGAGTTGTGAAATTGTCCCTAGGCAATTGACTACGTTACTAGACCGGTAATCACTATTGCAATTCTATTTGAGGGAGAGGCATAAGCTAACATACTTTCTCTTCTTGGATCATATGCACTTGTGATTGGAACTCTAGCAAGCATCTGCAACTACTAAAGATTCATTAAGATAAAACCCAACAATAGCATTAAAGCATCAAGTATCCTTTATCCCATACGCAACAATCCCCTTATTCGGGTTTGTGCTTCAGTCACTCACGCAACCCACTATAAGCGAATTATGAACGCATTGCAACACCCTACAGCGGGAATCCCTCACGCTTGCGCGACACGGATGGCACCATAGGACAGCACCAATAATAAAACATGCAACTCAAAGCAATCATAGCAATTCATCAATCACCGATAGGACAATCACTACTAGGAAAAGGCCTACTAATGGCGCACTGGTTTTGCCTACTAATGGCGCATTACCAGTGCGCCATTAGTATCACGCCACTAGTATTTTTTACTAATGGCGCACCACTGGTGCACCATTAGTATCTGGTATACTAATGGCGCACCATGCAGTGCGCCATTAGTTTTGCCCACAGTGCGCCACTAGTGTATTCTATACTAATGGCGCACCACATGGTAGTGCGCCATTAGTAACAATTTTTTAAATTTTTTTTCTTAATCTCAGGTCACTATTTCACCTATGAGATATCCAACACACATATATATATACAACAAGCATCCATATAACAATCATAGCCAACAAACAAGTTCCATCATATATACATACATAGCCAACACACAAGTTCCATCATATATACATACATAGCCAACACACAAGTTCCATCATATATACATACATAGCCAACACATAGTTCCATCTTTACATATTACAAAAGTTTTACATTGTTCATCCAACACCGTTATCCATCAATTCACAAAAGTTTCACATTGATACAAAATAAAAACACAAATGGAAAAGAAGCACTCCATCCATGCAAGCTTCCGTGAATTAAATCAAATCTGCAAAATGATAAACAAGAAGTTAGAAGAAGAAAAAGAAGAAGACCAGAAGAATACTAGAAGAAGAAGAACACTAGAAGAAGAATAAGAAGAATTTTGGAAAAGAAGAAGAATAAGAAGAAGACTATAAGCTTATTATGTAAACTTGATCATTTTGTGCTAACATAAGTTATTTTAGAGCTAACCTATAGGAAACTAAGCATATAAGCTCTAAGTTTGTATATTAGAGCCAACTTAGGTAAAATGAAGCTAACCTATGTCATTTTGGAAAAGAAGAAGAATAAGAAAAAGACTATAAGCTTATTATGTAAACTTGATCATTTTGTGCTAACAAAGTTATTTTGGAGCTAACCTATAGGAAACTAAGCATATAAGCTCTAAGTTTGTATATTAGAGCCAACTTAGGTAAAATGAAGCTAACCTATGTCATTTTGGAAAAGAAGAAGAATAAGAAAAAGACTATAAGCTTATTATGTAAACTTGATCATTTTGTGCTAACATAAGTTATTTTGAAGCTAACCTATAGGAAACTAAGCATATAAGCTCTAAGTTTGCATATTAGAGCCAACTTAGGTAAAATGAAGCTAACCTATAGGAAACTAAGCATATTAGAGATAATATAGGTAACTAAGTATATATATATCATTTTGGAGATCTGACATACCTGACAAAGTTCAGTTCTCATGCATTGTTCTTCTCCTTCTCCTTCCTCAGCCTGATGCGCCAAGAGCGGCGAGGCGGTGGAGGCGGTGGAGGCAGTGGGATGTAGTCTTCTACCACAATTGGCATGGTCATGTCGCCTGGGATCGCCGGCGCCACCACCGGTGCGTGGTCATTGTCAGGCACCACCACCATCGCAAGGCCACCTTCAGGCACGACCATCGCTAGGTCATCCTCAACCACCTCCATCTCTTGCCCATGGTCAGCCACCACCATCTCTTGCCCTTGGTCAGCCACCACCAGCGCTAGGTCATCCTCAGCCTGATGCCCATCGTCATCCTATAGCTCCTCATCCCCACTCTGCTCCTCTTCTCCCGCACTCCAGTCCGGATCATCCTTCTTGTTGTCTATGTTGCTGCCAGAATCGCTGCTGCTTTTGCTACAACCAGAATCGTTGCTGCTTTCGCTACAGCCATAGTCGCTACTGCTTTGGCTGTAGCCAGTGTCGCTGCTGCTGCTCCCATTACCTGTCCAAAATGCAACAATGATCGTTAACAATCGATGTGAGACAAAGCCAAATGTAGAGGAATAAGAAGAGGCAGAATGTACCGGCATCATCATCGTCAGCGTAGCGCATGCGACACATAGTCGTGTTGAACACCTTCACGATGAGCATGGTGGCGTCGTCGTCGTACCTGAAGAGAAGGAAGTACCCCAACCACAGGTCGTAGGCACGATAGACCTTCTCCCACCCACAAGACAAGTACATGTGGCCCTCCTTGATCACCAACTCCACATCCCACTGCCTGCGAAACCCGCTGTCGGCCTGTCGCAGCTTCACATTATTTGGCGGATCTTCACCCATCAGCATGTTCATAAAACTGTCAGGCAACCTCTGCAGTTTGGGACAATGAGTGATGTAGCAAACAACAGACATCATAATGAGATGGGTGAAGGGGAGATCTCTCGTTTTATATACCTGCGTCATGAATGATACTGAAGTCTCAAGTATGATAGTGAAGAACTCGGAAGCATCCAACTCGTACTGCGGTGTCGCAAAGCGGCGGTGGCTGCTTCCCGCCATCTCTGATAAGCAGCAGAAGAGACCAATTAGTACCCTTACAACAGATCATAAAACATGCATGATAACATGCATGATGCCCATCATGCATCATTTTCTAACCAAGGCATAGCTCAGGAAAACCACTTGCTTTGACCAGAACTAGCTGATTACCCCAAATCTCATGGTAAAATTAGCAAGGCAGAGCATTTCTCTTACATGACCATAGCAAGAATGACACACTCCCCTAATTATTTTGCCTGCCACTAGGATGAGCACTTAATATGGATTGATTGTGTGTTCATTTTAAATTTTCAGGTAAGAACAATGAACTTATAGAAACTCCTTAATATGAATATTATACCGATGATAAAAGAAGTGAGACAAGAAGTGTCTGCAGCCTTGAGTAGATTCCCGGGACCTAAAGGTTGTTCACCATGCTCATATCAAATATTATGTTGTATTAGCAGCAAGTAGATGTAAACTAACCTATAGCTGGAAACTAAACATATAAATGGTTGAAATACATAATTCTAGCTGTAAACTAACCTATAGCTGGAAGAAACTAACTAGAAAAGGTGAAACATGGGAGGAACCTACTGTCAGTTTTAAAGAAACTGATTTTTTTAGGGGTAAGAAGCTGAATTGGTCATTCTCCATAGAAATCATACCAATTCTAGCTACATGGGGGAGCTGCTAATTCATCTTCACCAACCAAATTCAGTGAATTAAGCACATAATCCAGTCAAGCTAGCTATCGCTACCAATTGCTGCTACTTCAGTTTTAAGCAAGCATCACTATGGTACTCCAAATCATTAAGTCAAGCTACTACAGTGCAAGCTAGTGCTACTGCATCAATGGCCATGTAATGCTTCTGGGGCCTGAGTGGATATGTTTATATGCAAATTGACCATAAAGCAGTGATCTGCACATTGGTCCACATGTCTGAGTCAACTAACTTGGGACATCTAAGTAGGATCTTTGAGACAAACAGTACATCCCCCATGGTCATGGAAGCAACTGACAAGCGTCGACAGATCAGATCAACAACTACGTTCGTTTAATACAAAAAATCAACTAGAAATTCAACAGACACAATTAAATAAAGTAATTTTACAATGATATTAAGTAGGACAGACAAAAGGCCAAGTAGCACAAGGGAGGAACATTTTTTGCAAGAACATCTACACGGTACATGCACACTTCTGTATGGCTACACTATCTAACCTTTCCTACTCCTACTCCTCCCAACTACCTACACCTACCTATGGCCAAGCAGGCCAGGGAGGGACACACACACAAGCAGCATTCTTCTTGGTGCTGCCATTTTCGCGTCAGGAACTGAAGCAGAAGAGGGACGCG
Organism: Triticum aestivum; assembly: GCF_018294505.1. Taxonomy (NCBI): domain Eukaryota; kingdom Viridiplantae; phylum Streptophyta; class Magnoliopsida; order Poales; family Poaceae; genus Triticum; species Triticum aestivum. Next base: position 74,325,942 of record NC_057798.1, read on the forward strand.
CCAGCACATCTTCCCCTCTCCAAAACCAAAACAAGATGTGCGGCCAACATCCCTCGCTAGTGGCTATTCCCTAGGAGACAGCTAGTTGCTGTAGTCTACAGAGGATCGTTTACACGCAGGTGGAGGCGGCGTGCCTCCGCGGCGGCGCGAGCATGAAGAGGGACTCGATGTCCGGCGGCTGGAAGTAGCTTAGCATCAGCATCAGTGGCGGAGGGGGTGGAATTTGGCAGGGGTCGGGGCGGGTGGATCAGCGCCGCACCTGGGGTTGGGTCGGGGCGGGAGCGGGCTGCGGCTGCGGCGGCCGGGCGGAGGTCCGGCAGCGCTCCATCTAGAGAGGGGAGGAGGCCCGAAGCCGGAGCAGGCTAGTGAGTTGGCGGGTGGATCGGCGCCGCACCTGGGGTTGGGGCCGGGGCGGGAGCGGGCTGCGGCTGCGGCGGCCGGGCGGAGGTCCGGCAGCACTCCATCTGGAGAGGGGAGAAGGCCCGAAGCCGGAGCAGAGACGACGGGGCTGCGGCGGTGCGGGGGCGCGAGGTCTCGTGTCGTCGCCGTGGGTGCTAGGACAGTGGGGAGGCGGAGGGCGCGGCGGAAGGGGAGGAAGGGTGGAGAGGGAGGAAGGAGGAAGGAGGAGAGGTACCTGGGCGGGTGCGGCCGGTCGTCGGAGGGGTCGGGGTCGGCGGCGGGGGTGGATTCCGGCGGGGGTCGGGGCGGCGGCGGCAGAGGACGGAGGGGGCGGCGGCGGCGTACGGTTGGGGCGGAGGGGGCAAATTAGGTCGAGTGGGGAGGAAGGGAGGGAGGGGAACGGGTGGAGTGAGGGGGAAGCTTACTAATGGCGCACCGCGTGGTAGTGCGCCATTACTAGTTAGAACTAGTAATGGCGCACTTCGACCTGATGCGCCAGTAGTATGTATGGAAAAATGGAAAAAAAATTAATACTAGTGGCGCACCCTGTTTCTGGTGTGCCATTAGTGTCTTCCATACTAATGGCGCATCACCAACAGGTGCGCCATTAGTATATAGTAGTGGCGCACTACTTCCATGGTGCGCCATTAGTATCAATCCTATGTATAGCCCTTTTTCTAGTAGTGAATTGAAATCTACTCAGACATCATAGGATGGCAACACATCATTGGATAATAATATAAAGTATAAAGCACCATGTTCAAGTAGAGGGTACAGTGGGATGCGGGAGAGTGGACCGCTGAATATATATGGGGGAAGGTGATGGAGATGTTGGTGAAGATGACGGCGGTGCTGGTGAAGATCGCGGTGATGATGATGGCCCCCGGCAACGCTTCGGCGCCACTGGAAGCAAGGGGGAGAGAGGCCCCCTTCTTCTTCTTCTTCCTTGACCTCCTTCCTAGATGGGAGAAGGGTTTCCCCTCTGGTCCTTGGCTCCCATGGCGTGGGAGGGGCGAGAGCGCCTCCGAGATTGGATCTATCTCTCTGTTTCTGCGTTCTCGAATTCTGCCCTGGCACCGTTTCCTTTATACCTGGAGATCCATAACTTCGATTGGATTGAAACCTTCGCCCAGATCGTTTTCCAAAAATTAGCTTCCTTGCGGCCAAAGAAGGGCATCAACCGCCTAACGGGTGGCCCACGAGAGTGGGGGGGGGGGGGCGCCCACTTTAAGTGGGCGTGGGCCCCTATCTCGTGGCCACCTCAGGCATCGTCTCGCGTTGATTCTTCCTCCCAAAAATCACAAATATTCCAAAATAATTCTCCGTCCGTTTTTATCCTGTTTGTACTCCGTTTGATATGGGGTTTCTGCGAAACATAAAACATGCAACAGACATGAACTGGCACTGGGCAATGGATCAATATGTTAGTCCGAAAAAATAGTATAAAAAGTTGCCAAAAGTATATGAAAGTTGAATAATATTAGCATGGAACAATAAAAAATTATAGATACGACGGAGACGTATCAGCATCCCCAAGCTTAATTCCTGCTCGTCCTCGAGCAGGTAAATGATAAAAAAGATAATTTTTGATGTGGAATGCTATCTAGCATAATCTTGATCATATGTCTAATCATGGCATGAATATTAAGACACGAGTGATTCAAAGCAATAGTCTATCATTTGACATAAAAACAATAATACTTCGAGCGTACCAATAAGGCAATCATGTCTTTTCAAAACAACAAGGCCAAAGCAAGCTTATCCCTACAAAATCATATAGTTTGGCCATGCTTCATTTTCGTCACACAAAATGCCCCCATCATGCACAACCCCGATGACAAGCCGAGCAATTGGTTCATACATTTTAACGCGCTTCAGCTTTTTCAACCCTCACGCAATACATGAGCGCAAGCCATGGATATAGCACTATAGGTGGAATAGAATATAATGATGGAGGGTATGTGGAGAGGACAAAAAAGGAGAAAGTCTCACATCGACGCGGCTAATCAACGGGCTATGGAGATGCCCATCAATTAACGTCAACATGAGGAGTAGGGATTGCCATGCAACGGATGCACTAGAGCTATAAACGAATGCTCAACAAAAGAAAACTAGTGGGTGTGCATCCAACTTGCTTGCTCATGAAGACCTAGGGCATTTGAGGAAGCCCATCGTAGGAATATACAAGCCTAGTTCTATAATGAAAAATTCCCACTAGTATATGAAAATGACAACCTATGAGACTCACTATATGAAAAACATGGTGCTACTTTTAAGCACAAGATATGAGACTCACTACATGAAGAACATGGTGCTATTTTGAAGCACAAGTGTGGAAAAAGAGATAGTAACATTGCCCCTTTTTATTTATTTTCTTTTTTTTCTTTTTCTTTCTTTTTCTTTTTCTTTTTTTTCTTTGGCCTTTCTTTTTTGGCCTTTCTTTTTCTTTTTCTTTTTGGGGACAATGCTCTAATAATGATGATCATCACACTTTTATTGATTACAACATATGAATTACAACTCGAAACTAGAACAAGATATGACTCTATATGAATGCCTCCGGCGGTGTACCGGGATGATGCAATGAATCAAGAGTGACATGTATGAAAAATTATGCATGGTGGCTTTGCCACAAATACGATGTCAACTGCATGATCATGCAATGGCAATATGACAAAAGTAATGTATGTCATGATGATGATGAACGGAACGGTGGAAAGTTGCATGGCAATATATCTCGGAATGGCTATGGAAATGCCATAATAGGTAGGTATGGTGGCTGTTTTGAGAAAGATATAAGGAGGTTTATGTGTGATAGAGCGTATCATATCACGGGGTTTGGATGCACCGGCGAAGTTTGCACCAACTCTCAAGGTGAGAAAGGGCAATGCACGGTACCGAAGAGGCTAGCAATGATGGAAAGGTAAAAGTGCGTATAATCCATGGACTCACATTAGTCATAAAGAACTCATATACTTATTGCAAAAGTTTATTAGCCCTCGAAGCAAAGTACTACTACGCATTCCCCTAGGGGGATAGATTGGTAGGAAAAGACCATCGCTCGTCCCCGACCGCCACTCATAAGGAAGACAATCAAAGAAACACCCCATGCTTCAAATTTGTCACACAATGGTTACCATACGTGCATGCTACGGGACTTGCAAACCTCAACACAAATGTCTCTACAATCCACAACCACCCACTAGCATGACTCTAATATCACCATCTTTATATCGCAAAACTATTGCAAGGAATCAAACATATCATATTCAGCGATCTACAAGTTTATGTAGGATTTTATGACTAACCATGTGAATGACCAATTCCTGTCATCTCTCTAAATAGATATAAGTGAAGCAAGAGAGTTTAATTCTTTCTACAAAAGATATGCCCACGCTCTAACAAATATAAGTGAAGCAAAAGAGCATTCTACAAATGGCGGTTTTCTATGTGAAGAGAAACAAGCAATTCAAACTTCAAATGATATAAGTGAAGCACATGAAGCATTCTATAAAGCCATACTCAAAAGATTTAAGTGAAGCGCAATGAGAATTCTATAAATCAACCAAGGACTATCTCATACCATCATGGTGCATAAAATAAAAATAAAAACTAAATGCAAAATACGCTCCAAGACTTGCACATATCGCATGAACGAAACGAATCCGAAAACATAATGATACTTGTTGAAGAAAAAGGGGTTGCCTTCCGGGGCATCCCCAAGCTTAGACGCTTGAGTCTCCTTGAATATTTACTTGGGGTGCCTCGGGCATCCCCAAGCTTGAGCTCTTGCCTCTCTTCCTTTTCCTCATATCGAGACATCCTCGATAAGACACTTCATCCACACAAAACTTCAACAGAAAACTCGGTAAGATCCATTAGTATAATAAAGCAAATCACCACTCTAAGTACTGTAGCAAACCAATTCATATATTGTTTTTGCATTGTGTCTACTGTAATATAGCTTTTCCATGGCTTAATCCACTGATAAAAATTGATAGATTCATCAAAACAAGCAAACTATGCATCAAAAACAGAATCTGTCAAAAACAGAACAGTCTGTAGCAATCTGAACATACACCATACATCTGGTACCCCAAAAATTCTACCAAAATTAGGAAAAATAAAAAGTTGTACAAAAATACAATGCAAAAGGAATCAGAACCATTTGACGTTCTGGTTAAAAATGTAAAATCACGCACTCTAGCCAAAGTTTCTGTCCTGCACCGTACAAACCAACAAGCAATGTAAACATCCTAAAGGCAAACCTTGGCACATTATTTTTATAATACTGCTGCGAATCCTCTTGAAAGAGAGGGGTGCCCTCGAGAATGCGGACAAATGTAATTGTACAAGGGGATAATTATTTTTGATGAAAAGTTTCTGTAATCAAGATTCACAAAGTTTCTGTGAGCATGAACAAAGTTCAAGGAGCTCTCCCACTTCAACAATGCTTGTCTTTCTTACTTTCACTATCCTTTTTGAAAAGTTTTAGGGTTCCCCTCTTTATTTTTCTGTTTTTAAACTATATAAAAGCACTCAACAGAAATAAATTACTCTCTAAAACTTCCGGGTTGTCTCCCTGGCAGCGTTTTCTTTAAAGCCATTAAGCTAGGCATTTAGTGCTCAAGTAATGAATCCACCCGGATCCCACGTATATCAAAGCCAATTTTAATTAACAATGATTTGTAATTTAGTAGTGGGCACAAAGTAGCATATATCATGTAATGACGAAGTCTAACTCTCTTCCTATGCATTGGCATGTCATAAGAGAACAATTCATGCACACCTAGTAAAGGCCAATGCATAGTATAAGTAGATTCTTGCAATTCTAACGTATTGAAAACATAAAGAGGCGGAGATGTAGTTCCCCTCTCATAATAATTGCAAGTAGGAGCAGCAAGCACATGCATATTATATTCATAAAAATCATCATGTGCAATGGTAAAAGGCAACCCATCAATATAATCCTTAATAAGCACAAACTTCTCCGATATAGTGTAGTTTGGAGAATTCAAAAAGATAATAGGACTATCATGCGTGGGTGCAATAGCAACAATTTCATGTTTAACATAAGGAACTATAGCAAGTTCATCTCCATAAGCATAATTCATATTGGCATCTTGGCCACAAGCATAGCAAGTATCATCAAAAAGGGATATTTCAAACAAATTCAAGGGATCATAGCAATCATTATAGCAATCATCCTTCGGTAAGCACGAAGGGGAATTAAATAATGTATGAGTTGGAGGGTTACTCTCATTAGAAGGTGGGAACGGGTAGCTAATCCGCTCTTCCTCCTTTTGTTCTTCGCTCTCCTCATCATCTTTTTCATCCAATGAGCTCATTGTTTCATCAATTTCTTCTTCCATAGCTTCCTACAAAATATTAATCTCTTCTTGGACAGCGGAGACTTTCTCAAAAAATGCATTAATATAGTAATTGTATTCATAATTTTCTTCAACATTTGAATTTGACCCCATAATAGTTTCCCTTTTTGTGTCAAGCGATAATCCCTAAAATATTCACGTTGATCCAACGAGTCTTCCATTATAAAGTTGAATGGGGTTTTCTCAGGATTATCAAAGTAGTACATAATATCTCTCACATAATGAGAATCGAGGGTTTTAGGAGTTACCCCATCTCCGTGATTAGCAAGTACACCTAATTTTTTTGGTATTTCGTGTTCCATATCCATAACTAATGATAAAAAACAACTAAGAACAACAAATAAAAATTACTTAGTGATAAAGCAAACAAGCACACACGAGAATATTCACCCCACGCTATTGCTCCCCGGCAACAGCGCCAGAAAAATGTCTTGATAACCCACAAGTGTAGGGGATCAGTTGTAGCCTCTTTCGATAAGTAAGAGTGTCAAACCCAACGAGGAGCTAAAGGTAGAACAAATATTCTCTCAAGCCCTATCGGCCACTGATACGACTCTACGCACGCTTAGTGTTCGCTTTACCTAGAACAAGTATGAAACTAGAAGTACTTTGTAGGTGTGATAGGATAGGTTTGCAAGATAATAAAGAGTACGTAAATAAAAGCTAGGGGCTGTTTAGATAAATAAACAATAAAGTAAATATAGCGAGTGTGGAAAAGTGGTGGTAGGAGTTGTGAAATTGTCCCTAGGCAATTGACTACGTTACTAGACCGGTAATCACTATTGCAGTTCTATTTGAGGGAGAGGCATAAGCTAACATACTTTCTCTTCTTGGATCATATGCACTTATGATTGGAACTCTAGCAAGCATCCGCAACTACTAAAGATTCATTAAGGTAAAACACAACCATAGCATTAAAGCATCAAGTCCCCTTTATCCCATACGTAACAATCCCCTTACTCGGGTTTGTGTTTCATTCACTCACGCAACCCACTATAAGCGAATCATGAACGCATTGCAACACCCTATAGCGGGAATACCTCATGCTTGAGCGACACGGAGGGCACCATAGGATAGCACCAATAATAAAACATGCAACTCAAACCAATCATAGCAATTTATCAATCACCGATAGGACAATTGAAATCTACTCAAACATCATAGGATGGCAACACATCATTGGATAATAATATGAAGCACAAAGCACCATGTTCAAGTAGAGGGTACAGCGGGATGTGGGAGAGTGGACCGCTGAATATAGATGGGGGAAGGTGATGGAGATGTTGGTGAAGATGACGGCGGTGTTGGTGAAGATCGCGGTGATGATGATGGCCCTCGGCAGCGCTCCGGCGCCACCGGAAGCAAGGGGGAGAGAGGCCCCCTTCTTCTTCTTCTTCCTTGACCTCCTCCCTAGATGGGAGAAGGGTTTCCCCTCTGGTCCTTGGCTCCCATGGCGTGGGAGGGGCGAGAGCCCCTCCGAGATTGGATCTATCTCTCTGTTTCTGCATTCTCGAATTCTGCCCTGGCACCGTTTCCTTTATATCTGGAGATCCGTAACTCCGATTGGATTGAAACCTTTTCCAAGATAGTTTTTCAAAAATTAGCTTTCTTGCGGCCAAAGAAGGGCATCAACTGCCTTATGGGTGGCCCACGATAGTGGGGGGCGCGCCCACTTTAAGTGGGCGTGGGCCCCTATCTCGTGGCCACCTCGGGCATCGTCTCGTGTTGATTCTTCCTCCCAAAAATCACAAATATTCCAAAATAATTCTCCGTCCGTTTTTATCATGTTTGTACTCCGTTTGATATGGGGTTTCTGCGAAACATAAAACATGCAACAGACAGGAACTGGCACTGGGTACTGGATCAATATGTTAGTCCCAAAAAATAGTATAAAAATTTGTCAAAAGTATATGAAAGTTGAATAATATTAGCATGGAACAATCAAAAATTATAGATACGACAGAGACGTATAACGCGACAGGTATGTGCATAGCAAACCCAATTTGAGGACGATGTTTACCTCCTCCATGTTGAATTCCCCTCCGAGTCGTGGATCCACCGTATCGAGCATTGAGTTGTTGTGGTGGTGCTCAAGCAGCCACTCGACCAACAATACCGTGTTGTTTTGCTCATTGATGAAGATTGGCCTTCGTCCACATGTGACCTCTAAGAGAAACATGCCAAATGCATTACATCAGAGAAAGGTGTTGGCCTCCCGGTGAGCAAGAGTTCTAGCGCAAGATATCCCATGGTGCCAGCCACATGGGTGGTTTGAGCAGCAGTTTTGTTGTCATATATCCTTGCAAGACCAAAATCACCCAACTGCCCATTCAACTTGCTGTCCAAGAGCACATTACTTGCCTTTATATCTCGGTGGATGATGACCTGCTCCCATTCCTCATGTAGATACAACAAACTTGATGCCACACCTTTGATGATCGAGTACCTCACGGACCAGCATAAAGTTGGGCCATTTCTTGTGTGTAGGTACTTGTAAAGACTACCATTTTTCATGTAGTCATAAACCAGGAGAAGTTCACCCTTACACCTACAGTAGCCCAACCATTGTGCGATGTTTCGGTGTCGAAGACGACCAATGCTAACCACCTCAGCAATGAACTCCTTTACCCCTTGCCTTGAATCATGTGACATTCTCTTCACGGTGAGCTCCATATCGGGCTTGTGAATCACGCCCGTATAAACACTCCCAAAACCTCCCCTCCCGAGCAGGTTCTTCTCATTGAACCCCTCTGTCACGTGAAACAAGACTTCATAAGAGAATCTCTTGGGGCCTAACAAAACCTCCCAGTCCTCTTGCACCTCAGAGCAATTGAGGCGCCATCTTACAATGACGTAGATTCTGATGCCAACCGAAACCAGCGTCATCAACGCTAAGGCTAGCACGAGCTTCAACGACATGGAAATGGATGGTGAGTTGAACCAGTTGGTCTTCGTCCAGGCCGATGGCAAGGCAGGCAGCACCGAGATGTCAAGAACCGGGACCGGCCCGTCCAGCGCGAAGCTCCAGCCGAGGATGAAGTGTCCGGAGGTGATATTGCGCATCACCACGAGAATCCCACGTATGTCGTGCTCTACAACACGCCAAAGAGGTCGATGGTTGTCTGGAGCATGGGCCTCTTGGGCCTGACCATGCCCAGCGGAGCCATGGTCATAGTGAAAATCTTTGCCCTGTTGTCGTAGTCCACCCACACTTGGATGGCTTTCCAGCTTATCACGGATAGGTTTAGTAACTGTCCGGTGTCGTCATCGTAGTACCCGGTGTTGGCAGAACTGAGGGACACCAGGCTATCACCGTCAACGCCAAAGTACCTGTTGATGTTGCTTGAACTCGCTTTACCTCTTTCCCTCCTCCTGAACTTGTATTCAGAACTAGTTGTATTTCTGTTATTTTTCAATGGAAAGGGGTAATGCCCGGTTCAAAAAAAACCTGTTGATGTCGCGGAACTCGGCATCATAGAGCGTGTCGAACTCCATGGCAAAGATGTTGGCTCTCTAGTTGTCGTTGCTGAGGCCCAAGGGCTGGCCTGACAACACAGTGGGGAGCACCTCCCAGGATGAAGAGCTGAACAAGGCCAGGCTGCGGACACTAAGGTCGTCGTGCTGGCCGTGGCCGAAGATGGCTAAGACGAAGGTGTGCGATAGCTGGAAACGTCTTAGCCTGTTGAGGCCGACGGGTTCGTGTTTATATGGAGTTGGGGCGCACCTCCCAACCATAGCGCATACATTGTTGAGATTACAAAAGAGAGAGAGATATTCAAGGAAGAGATAGAACTTGGAGAAGAAGGAAAATAATCTATCTCTATCTATCTATCCTAACAACCTCATGCGCCGAGTGGTGCATCCACATTATGTTTAACACCCTCCCGTAATCACAGCTTCATTAAGTTGAGATTATGCTTGAATTCTTCAAAGCTTCTTGAGGGCAAAGGCTTTGTAAATCCATCTGCAATCTGATCGTTTGAATGCACAAATCGAATATCAAGTTGCTTTTGAGCAACTCTTTCTCTGACAAAATGAAAGTCTATCTCTATGTGCTTTGTTCTGGCATGGAACACAGGATTAGCAGAAAGATAAGTAGCTCCAAGATTGTCACACCACAGACATGGAGCTTGCTTGCTCTTTACTCCAAGCTCTTTCAACATAGACTGAACCCATATGATTTCAGCTGTAGCATTTGCTAATGCCTTGTACTCTGCCTTAGTGCTTGACCTGGATACAGTAGCCTGTTTGCGTGCACACCATGATATTAAGTTAGGGCCAAAAAAGACTGCAAAACCACCTGTTGAGCGTCTGTCATCCAGGCACCCTGCCCAGTCTGAATCAGAAAAGGCACTGACAAGAGTAGAAGATGACTTGCTGAAATTTAGACCTATATTGAGAGTATGTTTAACATATCTGACTATACGCTTGGCAGCTGTCAAGTGAACATCAGTAGGTGCATGCAAAAACTGCCAGACTTTGTTGACAGCAAAAGATAAATCTGGTCTGGTAAGAGTGAGATATTGAAGAGCTCCTACGAGACTTCTATATTTTGTGCTATCTTCCTGACTCAAAATTTTACCTTCTGCAAGAGACAATTTTTCTGAGCTGGATAATGGAGTGAGTGAGGGTTTACAACCTTGCAATCCTGCTCTTTTTACCAGATCAGCTGCATATTTTGCTTGAGAGAGATGAAGTCCATTCTGATGTTTCTTTACCTCAATCCCAAGAAAGAAGTGCAAGTCTCCAAGATCCTTTAATGCAAACTCTGCACTCAGATCCTTTAAGAGACCTCTGATTGCTTCATCAGATGAGCTAGTCACAATTATGTCATCAACATAGATGAGAACAAATATGCATGTATTGGACTTGTTATAAATAAACAATGATGTGTCTGATTTAGAAGGAACAAATCCAAGTTTTTGCATCTTGTGACAAAGGCGAGAATACCATGCCCTTGGAGCTTGTTTTAGTCCATATAGAGCTTTATCAAGTTTACACACATAAGAAGGAGTACTCTTACTTTCAAACCCAGGAGGTTGTCTCATGTACACATCCTCTTCCAGAACACCATGGAGAAACGCATTCTGTACATCAAGCTGCCTGAGACTCCATCCTCTGGAAACAGCAATAGACAAAACGAGACAAATAGTGGCAGCTTTTACCACAGGACTAAATGTATCCTCGTAGTCTATGCCATATCGTTGCTTGAAACCTTTTGCAACGAGCCTAGCCTTATAACGGTCAATGGTTCCATCAGATCTCCTCTTGATTCTGAAAACCCACTTGCAATCAATTAAATTTTTACCTTGCTGTGGTGGAACCAGGTGCCAAGTTTTGTTTTTCTTTAGTGCCATGTATTCCTCATTCATTGCCTTCTTCCACTTATCATCACAAAGTGCTGCAGCAAGGGTCTTTGGTTCATCTGGTTCTCCTGTGGAACAGACCAAACCATATTTAGTCATATGTTTATAATCTACGGGTTGAGTTACCCCTTGTTGCAGCCGTGTACGCCGTGATGGTGGAGCCGCGGAATCTGTAGCCACAGAGGATCCAGGGTGCTGCGCAGGATCCCACAACTGATCCCGAGGCGGATCCTGTCGCTGCAGCTGCACCAGCGCTCGAGGCAGATCCTGTCGCAGCAGCGCCAGCGCCCGCCGGAGCGTCCTGATCTTCTGTGGCAAATGGCTGAAGAGCGGCGTCTGAACTCGGCGCAGAGAATCCCGAGCCCCGCGCCTCTGCGCGCGCGCCGGTCGGTCGGCCGCTCGTGGTGGGGCCCGCTGGGCCCGCGTCCTCCCTGGCACGTGCCAAGTCTCGCCGCTTGTACGTGACAGGTTGGACGTCGTACCACGCGCCAGTTGGAGGAGACCGCGTGTCGGGCGCGGGGTCGTCGCGACGTGGGTCTGGCTCATGAGCGTGTGTGCCTGCGCCAGCGCCTGCGGTGGCTGATCCCGAGGAGGATCCTCCCTTCTGCGCCGTTGCCGATCTCGAGGCGGATCCGATCGCCTGCGCCGCTGCTGATCCCGAGGCGGATCTGTCTCCTGCCACGGGACACATGGGATATAGCCCGAAATTTGCACCGTTTGCTTCATTTTCTTCACCGTTTTCTTCGCCGTTTTCACCTGTTGCATCAACACAGGACTCATGCATGCCATTAGATGAGTTAGCCAACAATTGATCATCAATACTTTGTCCCCCTCGATCAAAGCTAGTGAGGTGAGGTGGCAAGAGAAGAATCTCTTCTCAAAGAAGTGCACCGGCGTTAGGGTGGAGATCAGCGAAAGGGAACTTAGTCTCATCAAAAACTACATCATGGGATATGTAAACACGTCCAGTGGAAACATCCAGGCACTTGACTCCCTTGTGCTGAGCACTATAGCCAAGGAACACGCACTGTTTTGATCGAAACATGAGTTTGCGATTATTGTAGGGATGTAGGTTTGGCCAACATGCACACCCAAAAACACGGAGGGACTTGTAGTCTGGTTTTGTGTGAAGAAGCCTTTCTATAGGAGTTTCATGGTGAATGACACGACTAGGAAGCATGTTGATGATATGAACGGCAGTGAGAAACGCTTCATCCCAAAATTTGAGAGGCATGGAAGCGTCGGCCAAAAGAGCAAGGCTGACTTCAACGATGTGTCGATGCTTGCGTTCAGCTGACCCATTTTGCTGGTGAGCGTGGGGGCATGACACATGGTGTGAGATTCCAAGTGTCTGGAAGAAGGAGTTCAACTTTTCGTACTCCCCTCCCCAATCGGATTGGACAGCAAGGATTTTACTGTCAAATTTTCGTTCAACTAGAGCTTGAAAGTTTTTGAAAACTTGAAACACATCAGATCGTTTCTTTAAGAGATAAATCCAAGAGAATTTGCTATAGTCATCGATAAAACTAACATAGTAGTTGTGTCTACCAACAGAAGTGGGAGCAGGGCCCCAAACATCAGAAAAAATCAACTGTAATGGTTTGGTAGAGATGCTGGTAGAAATTGGGTAAGGCAACTGATGACTCTTTGCTCTCTGACATGAATCACAAATTGTTTCATTATGACGCTCACCAACAAATGGGAGTTTATTTTCCTAAGCAACTTTTCAACTAAAGAAAAAGACGCATGTCCTAAACGATCATGCCAACGTGTGGATGACAGCTTGATAACACCACAAGCTTGTTTATTTTGTCTTCGAAACTCCGGAATCAACGGATAGAGGCCGCCAACGCATCTACCTCGATAGAGAATTGTCCTCGTTGCCTGATCCTTGATCAAAAAATAATAAGGGTGAAATTCCAAAAAGACATGATTGTCAAGGGCAATTCGATGGACAGAAAGAAGACTTTTATTAGCACTAGGAACATGCAGAATTTTCCTAAGATGAATGTTGCGATGAGGGGTACGAAATATTGAGTGACCAAAGTGACTTATACTCATACCTTCTCCGCTGGCAGTATGGATTTGATCCTTGCCGCGGTATTTTTCCTTCATGGTGACTTTCTCGAGCTCGTTGGTGATGTGGTTGGTGGCTCCGCTGTCGACATACCAATTTGTGTCGACGCCATAGGAGCCATCGGCCGCCGCAGCAACTTTCTCCTCATCTTGCGAGTCGTAGTCGTCCTCCTCATACCTGTACCAGCAGTCCTTCGCTGTGTGTCCAGGCTTGCCGCAGATCTGACACCGGGGAGCATCGGGACGGTTTCTGCCGCCACCACCAGTGCCGCGGCCACGGCGACCACGGCCTCCAGATTGAGGTGGCGCGGAGCCACGGTTGCCGCCGCCGAACCTGCCTTTGGTGCGAGAGGAGCCACGCGATCGGGAGCCGCCACCCCGTCCACGAGTGGCCATGTTTGCGGACGACTTGAAGCCGCCGCCGCCGGATCCTTGGAACTGTGCCATGCGTTGATCGAAATTTGACAGCATGGCAAAGAGCTCATCAAGGGTTACCTGGGTCACGCGGGCGTCTAGGGCAGAGACGAGGGGCTGATAGTCGGCGTCGAGCCCGTGGATGATGTAGGAGGCCAGTTCGTCGTCGGGGATCGCCTTGCCCGCGGCTGCGAGCTCGTCGGCGTAGCCGCGCATGGCGGCGAAGTAGGAGGCGACGGAGAGGTTGCCCTTCTGCGCGTTGATGAGGGAGGTTCGGATGTTGTTGATGCAGCTGGCGGACTGCGAGGAAAACATGCCGGCGAGCGTCGTCCAGAGCGCGCCCGCGGTGGTGACCGTGGTCACCGTGAGCAGCACCTCGCGTGTCAGATTGTTCAGCAGGTATCCAAGAACCTGCTGATCCTCCCTGACCCAGATTGGGTGGAGAGGGTTGGGCGATGACACCTCCTTGCCTTCCTTGGTGGTGACGAGGAGTCTCGCCGGCTCCAGCTGAGTGCCGTCGACGTAGCCGAAGACACCGGTGCCACGCAGCTGGGGAATCACTTGCGTGCGCCATAGCACATAGTTTGTGCGCGTCAGCTTCTCGGTAACTTGGCCATTGAGGTTGGATTGGGACGCGCCGGAGGATGAAGACATGGCTAGGGCTAGATGGAGTTTGTTTGGAGCTTAGATGGGAAAAGGATGGCTCTGACTACCATGTGCGATAGCTGGAAACGTCTTAGCCTGTTGAGGCCGACGGGTTCGTGTTTATATGGAGTTGGGGCGCACCTCCCAACCATAGCGCATACATTGTTGAGATTACAAAAGAGAGAGATATTCAAGGAAGAGATAGAACTTGGAGAAGAAGGAAAATAATCTATCTCTATCTATCTATCCTAACAACCTCATGCGCCCGGTGGTGCATCCACATTATGTTTAACAGAAGGTGGTCGAGAAGGACCACACAGGGCCGGTGCCGTTCAAACCGGAGCTGAACAGCAGCAGGGACGGGTGGAATGCATGACCCTTCATCTTTCCAGTGGCACCGTTGGTCAGCATGAGCAGGCCGTTCGGCATGACCGTGCTCGCTCCGCCGAGCGTCAGGTTCGCGCCCGCGAAGCCATTGAGAACGAATTGCCGACCATCATCGCTGCCATCGCTACAGCGAACGGCGGCCACGAGGAGCAGGACGAGCGGAGCTACCAAGTGGTAAGGCTTGAGAAGCATGGCTCTCGTATTCTTGGCTAAGGTACCTGGGGTGCCTGAGCGCTGAACGGTAGCTTGGTTAGGAGAACTTCTTTGAAAGAATTTCTTATATAACACTATTTTAAATGTTATTTCCTTATTTGACACTGAAAAACTTGTATAGCACAGATGAGAATGGTAATGCATATGGATGGGGTCCAGAAAATGCGCTCTCTGCACACTGTCTACACACCACATGTGGTTGAATGCAATCCTCTTCTAGGAGACGTGAAACGACAGCCAAGGCCGGGCAACCACAAGTCTCAAGTCGTCGTTCTTCAGTCTTGAGGTACATGCATGATAGTAGATCAGTGGATATTTCGTCAAGCTGTGTGTAACGTGTGCATGATAAATTCTGCAAATTTTTCACAATTCTGTTAGAATAATCAAAATGTTCCTGCCAAAAAAGAAGAGAATAATCGAAATGTACCGTGTTAGGTCTCCAGGAGCAAAATATTTAGGGTTAGCAATGAGGCATGAGGCATACTCCAGCCATTCTGTTAGAAGTACTTCATCCGTCCCATAGTATAAGACGTTTTTGCAAGCTAACTTCACTTCTAAATTCTGGAAAAGATCTTGTTCTGAATGTTTCTTGATGACTCTAATATTTTGTCTTCTTTTTATAGTGTAATATTTTCTCTCTTCATGCTCTTTACTAAGGGGGTGTTTGCTTCGAGAGACTTTTTGGTTTATGGACTAGAAAAAGTCCCTCTTAGAGACTTTTTAACCAAACAGGAGAGACTACTAGGGTTTATGGACTAAAAGTTGCCTTTTGGGACTAAATGAAGAAGACTCCCAATTAGAGTATTTCTTGGGACTTATTGGGACTTTTCCAACAATACCCCTCCCTGCACCCATTGCCCCACCGCCCAATGGTGTTGTTTGGTTGTTATTTTTCTGTATATTAGGGGTAACATGGCCATTTAATAACCTCTAGGGAGGGACTAGGAACTTTTTAGTCTCTGGAAACAAACAGGGAGGGACTTTTTAAGGACTAAGGACTTTTTAGTTGGGACTAGAAAAAGTCCTAGGACTTATGAAGCAAACAGGGCCTAAAAAAAGTATCTCCACGCTCCTTATCAAGGAAAAAAGGATATCTCTGCATGCTGCATCTCCATGGATGACATGCGCATGAAAATCCTTGCCTGGATCTTTTCAACTGATTACTTGCCTGAATCTTTTCAGTATTGTGTTTTCTGACAGCTTGCAATGGGTTGCTAATTGTTATTAACTGCACCATCTATCATAATGATTTTTAATCAAGTATTCCAATTTAAGATAATGCATCATAATGATTTTTAATCAAGTATTCCAATTTAAGATAATGCACCCTCATATCGGCTAATAGGAACTGCGTCGGAGGAACATGCAGTGACAGTGGTATTTTTTTTCATATTGATAGTACTATCCAACGCAACCTCCTCTTTTTGGACAAACGATGGATTTTATTGACTCCAAATGAAACACTAAGTGCATACAAATACACTGAGTACACACCCGGCCTCTGCATAAATAGGACGCACACATCGAACATCAATGCACACACACAAAAAAACCCGCAAATAGCAAACTCGTATAAGACCGAAGCTATGCCTAAGCGATGCCAAAGAAAAGCAAACAACCTCGTCTAGATGGGGCACACCTTAAGAGATAACTTTATTGTCATAATTCTTGATTGCATATCTTTTTAGTGTGCTAAGTATATATATGCATGATCCTAAATTTACTGAACTTAGTCATTTGGATGAGGTAACCAAAAGTCCAAAACCCTTCTATATCTTAAGAATTGAGAGAGATATTGTTGTTGACTGGCTAGTAATTTTGATGAAAGGAGGTCCGCATCTGATAAGAGGAGTCCCCACGATTCCATGCTTCATCTTCCGTCTTGCAAAATTGTCGTTGAGGATATAGCGGCAACGCTCATTTTGGTCTCAAACTCTGGTGTATTCATGTTGTTTGAATTCGACCCTTCGTTTTGCACTAGGTCCATGTAGCTTATGTAGGCCGGAGATAATTCAGGTGGCGACTGACCATGGTCGAGGTAGTGCATGACCTTCGGCATAATAGGCCGCACATTAGGCAATGGGTATGTGCATAGCAAACCTAGTTTGAGCACGATGGTTACCTCCCCCCTATTGAATTCCCCTTGGAGTCGTGGATCTGCCATGTCAAGGATTGAGCCATTTTGGTGGTGCTCAAGCACCCACTCTACCAGTAATACCTGATTTTTTTGCTCGCTGGTGAAGATTGGCCTACGTCCACATGTGACCTCCAGGAGAAACATGCCAAATGCGTATACATGGGTGAAGGGTGTTGGTTTCCCTGTGCGCACGAGTTCTGGTGCGAGATATCCAATTGTGCCAGACACGTGGGCAGCTTTAGCGACGGTTTCATGGTCATATATCCTTGCAAGACCAATATCGCCTAACCGTCCATTCATCTTACTACCCAATAGCACCTTACTTGCCTTTATATCTTGATGGATAACGACCTGCTACCATATCTCATGCAGATACAACAAGCTTGAGGCCACACCTCTGATGATCCAGTACCTCTGAGGCCAATCCAAAACCGGGCTATTTCTATTGTGTAGGTATACTTGTCAAGACTACCATTCTCCATTACTAAACAGTAAAACTGAGCTACCTACGACCTCCTACAGCAATTTGGTGTTCTTAACCATCGATACCTCTTAAGAACGGTCCAGATCTCTTCGGTCCATCCCACCACTCACGTTTCCACGTTTTCACTGCGTCACCCGCTCGGCCCACCATAACCGGGCCGCTGCTCTGCAGGTTGACCTGCATGCTCTCTCCTTAATCGGGCTGACCTGAGAACTGCAGATAGGCCCAGAACATCAGAACATAGTAAATGAGGCCTGCCACGTGCTCTCTCTCGATCCATCGATATGCTCCGATGCTGCGCGTGCTCATCCTCTGGCGGCGGCGGAATAATGGTTATGATTTTCCTTCCCCGTTGCTCTCGTAGCCATTTTTTAAAACCAGGAGAAGCTCACCCTTCCGTCTGCAGTAGCCCAACAATTGTGCAATATTTCAGTGTCGAAGACGACCGATGCTTACTACCTCGGTGATGAACTCCTTTTTCCCTTGCCTTGAATTGTGTGACAACCTCTTCGCAAGCCATGATCTGCTACCCAGTTGTCCTCCGCATGGCCTACCTATATATGTTAACCTCCTCTGTCATCCCTCTTCCTCTCCCTTCGCCATCACAGATAGCAAAGGATCAAAATAGCCAGACCTGGATGAAAAATTCCCGAGGAGTATGTTGTGTACGCAAGGAGCATCAAGAAGGCGAGTTCCTCTAGGTATGAATATGTTTGGATCTTTCTCTTCTCTAAAAGTGCAATAGTTATTAGATTAGGATCATGTTTGGTGAGCATGGGCCGTCAAATAGCAATTGAAGAACACCAGTGGAGATAGTGCCAGCTTATAAAAATATCATAGCTAATACAATTGATTAATTGTAGATCTAATCAAGCAGTCCTATTATGTGGGCTGCAACTGGAGAAAAACAGATCCTTCAGAGATTTTAGGCTAACAGTCTATTCTGGACATTGCAAGTGTGGCATACCCCTAACTTTTTAAGTGATGAACATAGTTCATTGCTTAAATTTACATAGCCAAGCAAACTTTTTTTAATGAAATCTCACAATTATATTTGATAATTTATAGCATGCTTTATCTTGCATATTTTGTATGTTTACCTACAAAAGTATGCATGCAATTCTGAACACTTAGTTTTCTAAAGCACATTTTATATCAATAAAAGCATGCATGCAATTCTGAACATGCCAGAAAACAAACAAATATAATCATCTTCTGAAGAAATATATCATCACAGTAATAATATTAAGTCATTTCATGTAATAAAAATTGCATAAGGAGAAAATGCTTCAACGAAATATTCTAAAATTATTCACAATGGATATGTAATACTCCAATTCCCATAATATCCCAAATGAATGAATCTACATTCCCAAAATAGAGCAAGTATTATGAAGCACGTGCTTATTTTGAGCTGAAATATACTATGTTTTTAAGGCGACGCCTTACCGCCTTAGGGAGGGGGGGCGCTTTGGCGCCTAGGCGACGCCTAGGCGGGCGCTTTGGACGCCTAGGCGCCCAAAGCGGTCGATTTTCCAAAGCGGAGGGGGAGCGCTTCGACGCCTAGGCGTCGCCTAGGCGTCGCCTTAGGGACGCCTTTAAAACATAGGAAATATATGCAGATGTTACAAACACTCCAAGTATAAATCATTTAATCATGTTTAATCATATCAATTTACTCACCTACTATAGAAGTGAAAACTATGCATTGAACTGACCCTTTCTGCAAGGATATGGCTATCAGTTGCCTGACCCCTTCTTGCCCTCACTTGGATGAAATCTTGCTTTGGTGGCGGAGTATTTTGATCAACAACCTTACTAGCACTTCTTGAATCAGCTTCAACACCTTTTCTGAAACTACCATTCTCATCACTAGATTTATTTGCCTTGAAACGCTTTACTTCTGCATCAGTCCCTTTTGCAGAAGTGATTAGGACAAAAGGAAGAAAGAACAATTGATCACTTGCTCTCTGCATAAGTTGTGTTGTGGGCATTTTTCTTTATTTCTACAATATAAAAAAATATTGTAAACTACCTTCTGGCCTGCCAAGTCAAACAACTATTTAAACTGTCAATCAGCACGTAAATGACAGGTTGCAGACCATCACAAATCTATACTTGATGAGAATGGTAGTAAGGGGCACAACACAGCTTATCAAGCAATGCTATTGTTAATAGAAGAACTTATATCACTACCTTCCAGCTTCTTCACTTAAAGTTCCTTGCCGGGCGATATTGTAATGTTGATCTGAGTCCAACTTCCACAGAGGAAATTTGCCTTGTTGAGGCTGGAAATGGCCCAAGAATATGCATTTAGAAAACACAACATATAAATCTAGTGTGGAATAATATTAGACCAACATCTGGCATTTTCCATTGGCTTTGTCAGAGTGATACTTTTGCAGACATAAAGAGCTTACACATTTATAGCATCCTGCTTCTCAAGATCCATGTGAGCATTATTGTAGTAACATTGAAGTGTTCGATGGAACTCCTGGGGTTGGGTTGCTGCCTTCCACTGCCATCTTTGCTCACAGAAGATCTGTGGCATGTTACAATGGAAAAGTTAGACTGGTCATTCAAAGTAAAAAGTCGGTTTTATATTGACTACTGAACACTGCCTACCAAAAAGACTCAAATCATTCTAAAATAAAGATGTTCAAGATTACAACAGCAAACACTTAAATTGAGAATTAACTATAGGTTTTTCTCAAAAACTATAATCAGTATGCTACAATTTCCAGAATTAAGTAGCTGCAAGCAATTTTGTGTCGGCCCTAAGTAACTGAACGATTACAAAAAATCTGAATTCGACATGAGCTCCACACAACCAAGTGGTGCTTATTATCTATTCCGTGTCGTTGGTAGGTATCCACTTTAGCTATGGTCGAGTCAACTCCACTTTTCTAAAAAAACTGCTACACGCGCAAGATAAAAAGGAAATCCATAGATTGCCCAACCACAACAAGGAACAAAACATCTCCTCGAGGGGAAAAGTCTGGTGGCAAAGGTAGGTAGAGCATTGAGACAAATCGATTTGTCCAGCCGACGAGCTAGCGAGTCAGCCAGTCCATTCAGAACAGAGCACACACGCACGCGCAGATGAAGCGCGAAGTGAGGGGGAGGGAGGAAGGTGGTAGCAGGAAGGGGAGGCGTACCCGCACTTGTCGCAGAGCACGGCAAAGCCGCCGGATCACAGTAGCCAGTCCTTCCTCCACTCGCCCACCCCTGCCGCCATCGGGGCGGGCGTGCCCTATGCCACTTTCATGCACCTCGCCGCCGCCACCGCCGCCATCCCCGCCATGGGTCGCACACCGACGGACGGCTCCCGCTCGAATCAAGTTGCTGCTGCTGCCCCCGCCGAAAAGGGAAAGCTCACTCCACCTCGGGGCGGGCGGTGGGAGTTGAGGTCGCCGGTGTGGGGGGAGAGCGAAGGGAGTGGAGTGGGTGAGATCTAGGGATTGTGCGGGAATGGAGAGAGTGAGGGAGACTGGTGCTAGGTTGGGTGCTTTATTTTTGAGTAATACTGTTGGGTTGGGTGCTGGTTGACAGGTTGAGCCATGCTGGATAGCCGATTTGGGACTTTGATCGGCAATGTTTGCTCTCCAAAGAAAAAATACACTGAAGTATATATATAGATCATATGAATAAATGTTTTTTATACTTATATACTTGGTTTATGTTGGATCGCTTGCATGTTCTTATCTTTTGTCAGACAATTTTCCTTAGCCTATATAAAAAATAAAAAAAATCTCAAAAAACATAAATAGATTAAAATGATTTAAGAAATTTCAGATGACATATTATTTATATATGAACATTATAGTTGGTTGTTTGCTCCGAAAGAAATGCAACATCTTTTTTTCTAATAATATGAATAACGGTATTTCTTTTTTACAAAATAAAACAGCTGCGTTTGTTTCACTCTTATTTTTATTATATATTATATATGTTTATATGATGTAGTAGAAAATATCACTTATATTTAATCATAGATAAAAGGTGATGGGTTCCGACATACACACTGATGTAACGATGACAGACCGGACTGAAACATCACGAGAAGAGGTATATAACTGATTTTTCTTTGTCCATATCTTATACATGATAATACAAAATGTTTATTTTTTTACATATTTTTTTTTTAGAATATAGGAGATATAAATATGGATTTCTGAGATGCACAAAAAGAATGCATCGACAAGGGTTCCCAAGTGGTGACGCTGAAAGGGGCCAAAAATTCACCGAGTTTTTCACAACAAAATGATGTGGAGGCGGTGATATCTCATAAAAAACCAAAAAATAATGCCAATTTAAATGTTATCGCACAAGGTATTCTTTTCAAATGTTATTATCGATCTTTCCTTCGTCATATTGCATTTTGTATTCAACCAATTTGTCTTATTTTTAATACTAATTTGGCTCGTTTTTGTATCATGCTGACAGACTATGTTTGTACCCCTGGAGACATTACAGTCATTGAATCAATCATGTCTGCCTCCAAGAAAACCATGTTCGTGGATATTGAAGATGCCTTATTATCAAAGGAAGATTTCGAATGCCTTATGAAGGATAATATATTCTTACACGATGTCGTAAGACCAATTGCATAAACTTTGGAATTAATAATATAAATAATATATGATATCATAAAACATAGATATAATCTGAAAATGGAATTGCAGGTGATAAATGCTTACATATATTGCATGCTGGCTCACGACCATCTACGAGACAGGGCATGTGAAAAGGTACATATTATTATCACGTTCACTTCTGGCCAGATGAAAGAAGACGAAGAAAAAGACATAGACCCATCAAAATATCGTCACATCATACAACATCGGAATACTTATCTACAACAAGATATGGTTAGTATCGCCTCATTATTCATGCATATCATGATGTATTTTTTAATTAATCCATGTGTATAATGATTTATTATTATTTATATCTAATTGTGACTACGACTTATATGATATTTACACCAGCTATTCATTCCGATTAACATTCCTTGGATGCATTGGTATCTGACTCGTTAATGCCAAAAAACGTGAGATTCAAGTATTGGACCCACTTGGTTCTCGGATCGAACAGAGTGACCTTACTACTATGGTAACTACTATTTTTTTGGTCCTGTTAACATATGTTTTGTTTGCCTTAACTCCTACTATTTTCCATATATAAAATAGTTACATAGACTTGAAAAGCATCTGAAACTTGGAGAACAGAGTCCAGAGTTTAACCGAGATCATAAGTGGCTCGATCTCGATGTTACAAAATGGAACGTCGTAGAACAATTTCATGAGGCAATACAAACGGATGGGTAAGCACTTGTCAGAAATTGAAAAATATTGTGTTTGGTACTCATGAACACAAAAGTATCTTATCATAAAAAATACTGATAGTAAAATGTTGCCGTGTATCTATTAATTGATGCAAGCAGGTGGGTATAATGAACACTATTATTTGTTCAAATGGTCCATTTATTTGGTTCCTATGTGTGATATTCTAAATCATTATTTTATGATATTATAGTGCATCATATGCACTGTTTATGCTAAATTGTATGGAATATTGGACAATAGATGCATTAACAGATCAGTTGACCTAGGTATTTTTTTTATACATTATCTCATCATTTTATCTCAAAATGTTATATCAATTTTGTCTTTTATATCTTGCAGGAAGATATGAAACACTTTTGACAAAATTTAGCTGGCATTTTGCTCGATTCAGAACTGAATAAGCTAAAAGGATGCCCGATATATCATCAATCTAACAATGAAGAAAGTTTATCTAATTCTGATCTCAAGCTCCTGGAGAATCCACCTGATGGAGTCAAAGACAAACGTCCTAGCACAATCCCCATCATGCCCATGGATCAACGTGAATTACCCGTCGGCCTCTGCAACTACATCATGTTGATCGATGATGCCATGTGTTTGGAGTAAGTATCATTTATCAACATGTAATGTGCCAGTATAAATTATTGTTATTCTTACCATCCAATTTTCAGGAAGGAATGAGGTCGAAGCTCGACACCCAGTACAATGGGCTTAAGTCTAAAAAAACTTTAGAGCATACTTAACTGGAGCAATCTATGGAGACAATGATTATTTCAACATTGTCGTGCGTATACTGGCTGACGAGGGAGTATTGTTCACAGACTCTCCTATACACTACATGGATCTATAACTTTGTGTAAGTTATCAAAATTCTTCATTCAATGTCATTAGTATCAACATGTTTCTAAATAATTTTTTATTCAGTCCATGATGCGGCATTCAACACAAGATCAAAAGTTCTGCGATAAGGAACCATTCATAAGTTGGCAATTTTGTTTGATAGCTGGCCCGGGATAGACAACAATATCTCATCGTGCAACATGATAAGTACGATATTTTGTCCATTGTTTGTCATGGTTTATTGTTGTATGTAATAGCTACCACTTGTAGATTTATCTTCCATATGAACCCATCGCTCGATACATCTTGCACGTCATCAACAAATAGGCATGTCGTGTATCTATTCTGGACCCTATTCATACAACACAATCATAGCCCTTTGTGAAATTAAAAATTTTTGTGAGGAAATTCAAAAAAGCACTCAAAATAAAAGCAACAAGGATGGCATTCTGATATATCAAAATGGCAACGTTTATTTCCTAATGGTATTTCAACGAGCGTAGATGGGTTATAAATTTAGAGTACAAACATTTATTTTTTTATCACCATATTTAATACAATAACAATTTAGGAAATTGCAGGGATTTGTCAGGCTATTTTGTCTTTCATTTTATGCTACTATGGAACGGCAAAGACCTAGTGAAGCCGGTTGGTGCGATGTGTATTGTGTGTTACACATGTTTTTAAACCTTCCGCGTGAAGTATTCGTGCTAACTACATATATTGCTTTTACAGGATAGATATGAGTTGAGGAAGCAATTTTTATTATACTTGCTCAAACATCGTGTGAATGAAGCTAAATAAAACTTGTCTGATATTGTGAGAGAATTTCTTAAGCGCAACAAGTAGATCTCAATAGTTTGTAATAGATTTTTAGTTGGATCATCACTTTATATGTATACATTGTTAATTTGCTATTTTGTTATCACTTTTAATTAACTATTTTGTTATCAATTCAAATTACAAGTTAAGTGGACTTTAATTATTATGCAATTGTGAACGTGTTATAATGTCTTTACCTATGACTATTTCAGAAGCCCTTGGCAACGCACGTGCATTTTACTAGTAAATATTACATCTATATCCATAGACTACCTAGCGACAACTCCAAGCACTGAAGCAATTTAAAAGCGCGTGGCCGTCATCGCCCCTCCCCCGCCGGAGCCAATCAAAACTTGTTGTAGTAGACAGTCGGAAAGTCATCGTGCTAAGAATCCATAGGACCAGCACACCAGAATAATAACTAGCACTGAAGAAGAGACACATTGATCAAAAGGATACAAGCAGGAGACACACAACCGTAGAAGAACAAAGACCACATTAAAGTAGATTCACCAAAGACAACCATCGACGGAATCCTGCGAGATTTGCTAGAGACACACCCCCACACGTCTTTCGACGGTTCTAAACGCACCACCAGGACGGGGCTAGGCGAGGAAAACCTTATTCCATCTTCAGGGAGCCGCCGATGTCTCGTCTTCCTAAATATGACACAAACCGTAAGAAAACCAAAAGAAACATCTAAAAACATAAGCCTCTCTCCGACAAGGGCCAAATCCATCACGCCCCCATGGCCCTAGGGCCACCAGAGACGAGGAGGACTACCGTCGGCACTGATTGGAGACAAAGGAACCCTACCTTTTTTGAGGACATAGTGGCGGGTGCGTGTCATTGCACACATGATTTGAGCAAGCTCCTTGTAAACATTTATATACTATAGGATTTTCTTATTTACATAAACCTAATCACAAACTATAGCCGATATCAAGATATTTTCGAGACATACGATTTCAAATCTCTTTACTAGGATATTTGAAGATACCTACATAGATATATACACTAATGTCCATGTAAGTATATAAAATAAATCAACAAAATAATTTGATTGTGTGTTTCTTATTTTCCTCACAATCAGGGAGATTGATTTTAAATATGTTTTAGGGCTTAATTTAGCGAAAGAAAACAAAATTTATGTAATTTGATTACAAACACTGTTCAAATTTAGCACACTATATCTTTGTTAAACAAAACTGCTATTAATATGTAGCATAATAATCATCTACTCTGATTTTGAGGTTATAAAAATGAGTTATCAATAAGTATAAAAGTTTATTATAAATAACTTCGAGATGCATTATTACGTGCACAACTGGGTAAATGAGTTGTAACCATTACTAGCCAGACTCTCTTTGAATTTTTTTTCGTAGACACCAACTTGTGCTTGATAAAGACCATTGTACTTTATGATGATCAAGGTGGTACCTTAGTCTACAAGTCCATGGAAGGAGACAAGGACCAGTTCATTAGAAGGCATTACATTTGTTGTCAAAGAATCTCAGAAAAACCATGTATGATTTCATTGTATGATACTTATACATAAACTAGATCATTTCTTTTAGTGATTGTGGTGTATTCTCTGTTGATAATTTTATGATATATGTGGGATCCTCTTGTTCCCAGAGGCCTGACCCGTCCCATGACTGCTCATGCAGAGTGTTGGATCATTGAGATGGATGTGCCCGTTGAGTAAACTTTTGAGCCTGAAGACTCTGAATTGCATGGGAAAATATTTGAAACAACGATGTCATTGAATGGTGATTACATGATAAACCTAGATGTAGTTTAATATCCATCAGAGGTGGATTAGTAACCATCTTATCCATCACATTTAGCGACGCAGTTCGTTCTACAATGAAATTTGTTCTTGATGGCCCCTTGGATGTTAGTTTTGTCGAGCATTTTAATGTCCGGGGTGCCACTACTAGGAAAAACCCTAGCAGCAGTGTGTGTTTAAAGCCTATCAGTAGCACGTGGAACTGCACTACTAGTAAGGCGCTACAGCTCAAGGTTAGCATTAGCGTGGGCTGGACCACGCTACTGCTATATCGACTTAGTAGTAGCGCTTTATACTATAAGCGCTACTGGTAATTAGTAGTAGCGCTTCTCTTAGCACACGCTACTACTATTATTTCGTATTTCTTTTTTATTTCATGTTGTATTCATACACCTTTATACAATTTTTCATACCGCACCAATTTAGAGAATGTTTTTATATCATAATGAGTTATTACATCACTGGGAGAAAGAACCGTGGACTAGTTTCAAGTGGATGGACATCCACTTGAAACTAATCCGCGGTTCTTTCACCCAATGATATAATAAATATCATCATCATCATCATCATATCATTAACAACTTATCATCATAATACATCATTGTCATATAATACCTCCTCATGATCATTTTTTTTCATCAATGAGACATCACATACAAGTTGGTCACTAGACATAATCACAACTACTACTCATCATCAACTCTCATAAACATATTGTACCTCATATGACCTACTACATTCTCTTAGGACCTACTATATTATCTTAGGTAAAATAGCATAAAACAAGATATCCAATGACTCTCCATTATGGAGAATGGAGATTATCCTGTCTCCAATTCTTTCCTTTCGCACAATATTGCTTCCAAGAACCTCCTTCCGACTGTCCATACATTTTTTCCATTCTTTCATTATCATGTGTTCACCATTTTTAGAAATCTGGTATGGACAGGTGAGATTCATAGGACGACCTGGCTGTATGTTCAAAACATCGAGGCGACCATTCTGATACATCAAATGAGGCACACAATTCATCGGGATTTTCTGTTGAAAAACATAGTAATCACTATAAAAAAATACACTTCTGTGATGATACGTGTTTATCACACCAGGTCGCATTTTTTGTCATGCATGTACATCCATGACGATTTTATGACAGAATCAAGATAGTCATACCTGTGATGTCGTAGAAGTGTTCCATGACATCACCAAAATTATCATCACGGAAGTGTCCACTTCCGTGACGATAAATCACGCATCACAGAAGTGCTTTTGTCAAGGATGACCGACACGTGGCATCCACCGTAAAGGAACGTTGTTAAGCTATCGGGTCGGGTTTTGGATCCAATAACCCGTTAACAACCCTGACCAATGGGGATTTTCCACGTGTAAAATCATCATTGGCTGGAGGAAACACGTGTTGGCTCATCGTTGGGACAGATGTCATCCACTCATTGGACAGAAGGCGCCTATGATACGTCGACACGTGGCATGGCCCATCAAGTTTAAATGGGCCGGCCCAACTAAAGGCCCACAAGATTTTGCGGACCATAATGGGCTGGCTCAGCTAAAGGCCGACGAGATTTTGCGGACCATAATGGGCTGGCCCAGCTAAAGGCCCACAAGATTTCGCGGGCCATAATGGGCCGACCCAGGTAAAGGCCCACAAGATTTTTGTGTGCCATAATGGGCCGACCCAGGTAAAGGCCCACAAAATTCTTGCGGATCATAATGGGCCGGCCCAGCTAAAGGCCCATGAGATTTCGCCGACACTAATGGGCCGACCCAGCTATAGGCCCACAAGATTTTGAGGACCCTAGTAGGCCGGCCCATTAACTGGCTGCCATGTTTTGGGCCAAATGCCGGACCATATTTGATCTGGTCCATTAATGGCCTGCCATGTTCCGGGCCTAATAATGGCCCATGTGAGATCCGGCCCGTTAAAAGCCTCCCATGTTCTGGGCCAAATCACAGCCCAGATCAGGTCCGGCCCTTTAAGAGGCTTTGGCCTCAATTATGGCCCATATCAGATTTGGCCCGTTAACTGGACGCTATGCTTTTGTGCCCACTTGCAAAAGACCCATTTAGTAAATCGGCCTGATATTAGTTTCGGCCTGTTAAGGACCAGTTTAACATTTCGGCCCTATATTAATTTCGGCCTGTTAAAAGCCCGTCATATAGTTGGGCCTAACTACGGCCCGGTTTGCATCCGGCCTGCTCGCAGTCGATATATGATTGGGCCAAACAAGGACCGAGACAATTTTGGTCTGTTAAAAGCCTGTGTTTTGATTCACACAATCATGAGCCGGGGTCCATTTCGGGCTGCTGCCGGCCCGTGAGCTGTTCGGCACGTTTCAGGCCCAACCTACTTCTCAGCCTCCTAAAAGTCCATTGAGTTTTCTTTCGAAAAGAGGGCCGGGGGTTACTCGGCCTATTAAAGGCCTGAATCTACTAGTGGTCCAGTCTGACGGGGCCCATGATGCGGATCATACGGTTTGGCCGCTTTACTGCAAAGACAAGATATATATACAGTAAAATAACTGCAACATCATGAATAAGAAAAAACCTAGACTGTACAATAAAGAAATTACGGCATATTACATCCACTGGGCATCAAAGTTCGCCACTATGATAATAAAGCACAAGCAGACAGCGGATTACATAAATTGGGCATCAAAGATCGCCACCAGTGCAAATAAACACGCCGACAAAATAATATACAAAACCGACAGCACTTCAATAGAGTTCAAGAAAGGTTTGCCCTGCTGGCGACCTGCAGCGCAAGCACCTAAGCAAGATGATGAGACCGCGCTTGTTCAACACTTATACTTCCTCACTCTGAAAGATAAACAAGCAGACATATGACATGTTTTGCACCTAAAAGTATCAGTGCTGACAATTCATCACATTTCTTACTGACGAATAAAGTGACACCGTTTAAAAATGCATTAACACAATATGGTATTGTTCAGGTCAAGACATGGCAGGAAATGACATTGTGAAGGAGTTGGTAGCTTCACGACACCACTGGATTACGGATCAAGAACTCATAAGTATCAATGGTTAGTGTGCTGTCAATTTGTCCCATTTCAGATTGGCAAATAAAGAGATGGTTTCAATAATAGTAGAATGATATGACATTGTTCAAATTAGAACATGCACCTTGATGGGTGAATAGGACAGGCCATCTACCTTTGACTCCTCGAGGTTAGAATAGTCATTAGGATGATATTCTGAACAAGAATTAACAGGTGGGGAGCGTATGAGTTTCATTGCTTCCAGAATGGCACTCAATGCCTTGGTGCCAATTTTGTAAGTCATTGTAGTGTTCCAAAATATTCTTCTGATGCGCGGATTCTGATATTCACTGTAATTGCGTATAATATCTGAGAACCATGAAAACATAAATAGTTGTGAGTTTATCTTTATAATGCATATGATATTCTAATATAGGGGCGGCCCTATAAACACTTGTGTGCTAGCACTGGATTCTGATGAGAGAGCTCATGTGTGCTGTAATATGGTGCGTGCATTTATGTAATCTGGCACAAGTACACAAAAAAATAGGCTCCAGAAGTAAGGATAGCTGGCAGATGACAGGTTCATAATATACTGTATAGAGAGTTTATTGCCAAACCATGATAACAAGAGCACACAACAACTAGGCAGATCATAGTGTACATAACATGGGTACACCATAACCACGATATATAAATCGGGAAAGTGGAACTGGCTTGAAAATACGGTGTTGTATTTCCGCTAGTAACTGAAAGCCTATCGATCACGTACAAGCCAGCTCTATTAGCTGCTGACTGCAGATGTCCCTGCGCCCCTTCCCGACAAGGAACATACTGTACATACTAAATACAGAATAAACAAAGAGGAACATGTTAAAGAACAGAAGAGGAAGCATATTCTTGAGGTTCCGCTTCATTGCATACAATGTTGGTTGCCCACTCATGATGAATCACAGCGCCCAAAGAAATGCAATTCCATGCTGTCTCTCTATATGTGGCAATTTTGAACAAGAGTCATTAGGATCATATTCTGAACAAGAGTCAATAGGTGGGGAGTGTATGAGTTTCATTGCATCCAGAATGGCACTCAATGCCTTGGTGCCAATTTTGTAAGTCATTGCAGTGTTTAGCTTCAAGAGTGGACTGCTGCTAGTGCGACACAAAGCAGCTACACAGATCATAGTGTAGATATAACGGGAAAACCTTAAGCATCAGAGTAAAATCAGCAAAGTGGAACTTGCTGGAATATATGTGCTAGTTTGCCGGTACGGCTAGAAAGGCTTCGGATACCAGCTCTCTTCAAGTGAAGGTGCGGTACTGTTAATATCAGTGTAACTCTCAAAGGCGACACAGCTCCCCGCATTTCCTTGCTATTCTTATGGGATTCAAGTGGGCAGGCCACTACAAATCCCATTCCTATGTTTACAAGATCCTACGAATGAGGCTCAAAGTGTCCATCACAACCGACCGTATAGACCTCTACACTGCAAATGTCCCTGCTCATCTTCAGTACAAGGAACATACTGTACTACTATCAAACTCCCTCCATTCTAAAATATAAGTCTTGGTAGAGATTTCCACTATGGATCACATACAGATGTATCCAGATACATTTTAGAGTGTAGATTCACTCATTTTGCTCCATACGTAGTCCATGGTGGAATCTATACAAAGACTTGTATTTAGGAATGGAGAGAGTACATATTAAAGAAGAACGGAAGAGGAACATGGTAAAGAAGAGCAAGCAGATTTTGGATAATAAAATGTTGGTTGCGCAGTGCCCACACATGTTGAATCAGAGCGCATTAAGAATGCAACTCCCAGCTTCACTTGACCATTTCAGGCGGTTGGATGAAGATCCTACGTCTCCTAACCCATCTTCTTCCTGGTCTCTGATTCTTCCCATACAGAACACCGCACGGGCCGCCGGCCGGACCACCGCCCCCCGCCTGTGTTCCTCCGCCACCCGCACCCCACCCTGCCCCAACCCCCACCCGCATCGAGTTTTCTTCATTCGGCGAGGCCCCACAACCACCCAAGCCCCTTTGTTCGCAACGACGAACTCCGGCAAGCTCTGAAAATTTTAGTCTACTGTGATTTAACTAGTGTGGAATATAAAAGGGGAAAACCATAAGCATTGAGAGTATAGTGTTGAGCGTGCCATGGCGGATCTAAAGGTGCAAACCGGACAAAGGCAACTTCGCAACCAAGACAAGAAATCAGAGTAAATCAGTGGCGATCTATTTTCCTGCTGCGATAAATAAGTTGAGCAGATACGAAAGAGTATCACCTCTGGTGCGGCGCCGTGTACGCATCTGCTGAGAATTTGACGGTGCTGCGGTAGCGATGGCTGTCGGTGGCATGGAACCAGATCTAGGAGGGTAGACGGTGGCGGCGGGGCGCGATGGACGAGACGGTCATAGGAGCGGCGCCGGCAAGGTGGACAATGGCGGGGATGAAGCGAGAGGACGGGATGCAAGGATCCCGGTTCGAAGCCATGGATGAGAGAGGTCGATCTGTTGTAATGGACGGCGGCGTCGGTGTATCAGCTTCGGCATGGTGGAGGAGGACGGCGGTGGATGGGGTGGCGGGCGGCGGCAGACGGAGGAGGGTGGGGTGGAGAGGGTGTTTTGGCACCCACGGAGTACGAATGGGGAAAACGGAGGTAGAGAGGAAGGGGGGAACCATGTATTCAGGGCGCGCTTGTCTCAAATGCGAGGAAATTTACAAACTTAGCCCGCGTTTCAAATTTCTACTACATCACAGCAACATTAGTCGGTTGGGGATAGGACGGTAATCTCGCATACACCGAATATTTGCCGACGAGAGTTTGTTTTTGGCGCCCACCGTGTATATGAATATGAATCGGGGAGGGAGTCAATTTCGGCCGAGGACACAATGTGTTTTGGCGCCCACCGTGTATGAATCCGTCTGAGGGGCGGTTACGTCACATTTGGGTGAAATTAGAAACCTACCCCTATCGAAACCTATAGAAATCCAGCAAATAGGCTTTGCATGGCAGGGATAGGCAGTAGTAATTTCCATCTCGCAGATTTTGGTTTCGGGCGGTTAATGCGACTTTCCCCACTTCTTTCAAATTTTGCAGAGTGCACGTTTACGCTCGTGCCAACTCAATTCGAATCCCGTTTGTATTCTATTTTTCTGGGCGGGATCCATTTTCAATTGGAATTACATTCTATATACAATATTTTTTTATATATACTTTCAAAAGCACAACACCATTTATACATAAATATGGTTTAGAAAAGGCATGATCTCAGATTCATAAGGTTGTATCCATCAATTTGGATTTTCAAATATTTGAAACTACTTTATGTTGAAATCCAATGTATGCATTCCTCGCTAACTGTCTCCAATTAATGTGTGTTTCATGCGGGTTTTTTTACTTCTCAAACATGTATAATGTGTTTCACACACGCAACATATAGGGTAATCCCGTTTAGACATTAATTGCATATAAACCATGCGTTGTTTGTAATTAAAGAATCCATGGATCACCAATATTGATAAACTATATAACATTACACGTGTGCCCAAATTCAAATGAATATGCATGTTTGATACACCAATTTGCGTTATGATATTATCGATGTCGTGATCTCCAGTTTAAATATTTGAATCCCCTTTAATCCAGATATTCGTCTCATATGGCTATCACTCATGCTTATATAGGACTATCTCTCTGGACCTATACACGTTCATCGTCTCTCAGGTATCTCTCGTGCTACCTGTATGTCAACAATGATCTTTTATCTTCATAACACACTGACGGTACTCTCTCCCTCGACCTTCATCACTCTATCTCTCTCTAAGTATATCTCGCTCCCTGCTATGTGTCTCTAACTATGATTCTCCATGTGGAATCTCTTTCTCTCACACAAACACAAAACTTTGTCTCCCGGGGTCTCATTTCTCTCTACTATTCCCATGTGTGCCACTCGCACACCCCTCATACAGAGATGTCTTTCGCTCCTTAGATATGAGAACCTACGACTCTTCCTCTTAAATATCTCTTTCTCACACACAAACACAAACTCTGTCTCCCAGGGTCTCATATTTCTCCATTGTTCTCTTGTATGCCGCTCACACACACTCTCTCTCCCTAGATATATCTTGCGTTCCCTCATATGTCTCTCTAGCTATCACTCTCGTTGTGAAATATCTTTCTCTCTCGCAGACACAAAACTCCGTCTCTCGGGATCTCATTTCTCTCTGATATCTGTTTGTATGTGACTCACATGCACCCTCTCTCTATCTCTCTCACACCACACACATAACTCAGCCTTCTGATCCACTCGACTCCTATCTCTAACGCACACTAGCTAGCATCTTTATCTTTCTATTTATCTGTTTCTCCATCAACCTTCTTTCTCGCCCTCACTCTTGATTCCTATCACGCACACTACATATGTTTCTCTCTACATGCAGTCAAGTGCCCTCTCACACACATATATAACTTCACCCTCTGAACCACCCGACGGTCATCTCCAACACCCAAACTAGCGGATGTCCCTCTAGCTAGCATCTCCATCTCTGTATCTATCTGTAGTTTCTCCGTCAACATTTCTTTCTCGCACGGAGTCTTGCTTCCTATCACCCACACTATATATGTCTCTCCATACATATGCATTTATAGGTTGATCTCTTTTGCACAATCGTTGTGCCTCACTCCCTCTGCTCGCCATAGATGCATGCTCCAGCCCACGCCACTATCTCTTAAAGACAAAAACACATGCTCAATTGTCGGGCCTTCTTCCCTGCATTCTCACATGCATGCATATTGTCATACCGATCCGTCTCTCCCATGTCGTTGATCTTATGACTTATGTCTTCTTTCTTTTATCTCGATCATGCGCGCGCACACACACACACATCCCACGTATACATGTATACCTCTCACACATGCACGTTCAAGGTCTCTATGTCTCCATACGTAGTTAATTACCCTCAATCCTAACGCCACATCGAATCGTTCTCCTCTTTTGTGCACATAACTTCCGCCTGGATGGGTAAAACACACACTCACACTTAACAATCTCCTTCTAGCTACCCCCGCCTCTCACTCTTCCCCTATATCCCCGAAACCAATAAGACCATCCCTTTGTTTAATTCCCGCCTACATACACCATCAATATATAGTAGTCTTCCTCGGTGTCTATCAAACAAACACGTTCTCTCGATATCGACTCCTCTCACGCGCACACACCTTCTCTTCCCTCTCTACGGGCATTTTCTCTCTCGCACCCCATCGTTGGTGGCCTCTGCCATACACATCACCTCTCTATGATGAAGCCATGCACACTTAAATTACATCCGCCACAGAGGACCCCGCGACACACACACACACACACACACACACTAAGACTCCATCTCTCTCTCACACACATACAGACACACACACACACGCACGCACGCACGCACCCCCCCCCCACACACACTAAGACTCCATCTCTCTCTCTCTCTCTCTCTCACACACACACACACAAACTAAGACTCCATCTCTCTCTCTCTCTCACACACACACACACAAACTAAGACTCCATCTCTCTCTCTCTCTCTCACACACACACACACACACCCACACACACACTAAGACTCCATCTCACACACACATGCTCTAGGCGGAGCATTTGTTCCTACCACCCTTCATCCAACCTTACCCGTATGATAAACAATCACCTTTATTTACTTGCATAACATGGACAAATTCCACTTTACTTTAGTAGTCAGCAAACTTATCATCTGTACCCTTATAAAAAAACGAGTTGGCGATGATGGTGTGCCTGCCATCTTGTAATACACACCGTATGATCTATATCTGACGGATAGAAAGCAAACTATGATAATTTTACCAAAGATACCCGCACCTCTCTCCACATCATTATCTCCCACAACCTCATTGCTCAGCAATTAAAAAAGGAATAAGTCTCTGGAACAATCTAGCATGCATGGTGGCCGCTGCCGCCTGCCGGCGCCGTCCATCCCCATGCCTCCGCCCATTCCGACCACCAGTCACCACCACGCTCCACTCCTCCTCGCCTTATCTCTCATCTTTCATTTTTTCGATGACATTCTCGAGATACCAGTTTTCCGATAAAATTCTCGAGATATCATTAGTTTTTACACATGGGATTACTCCTGCATGGGTCAATCACAACAGGTGTTTTGTAAAAAAATGCATATTGATGTTCCATGCAATGCACGAGAATCTTGCTTGTAATTATATAACGCAAATCACGAGTAGGAAGTGACATTTTTTTGACACAACCACGTTAACATGGCCACGTAAATCACTAGCTAAAGTAAATACCATTATACTTATATCCCGATGCAAAAGGTTGAGTACATGTCCGAAGAGTAGAGTCGCACACACGCACTCTGTCTCTCAGAATCTCTCTCTCTCTCACACACACACACACCAGTTACATGACGCCCACTTAAGCAGACACGTATGTTACAATTTGTGCACCCGCGGGTACACGTGATGCTGCGCATTTATTTAAGCCGGAAGGCGAACCCAAACAGTAGCTGCATTCATTCCCCTCCCGCCGCCTCTTCTCTGGTCGCCGTCGCCCGGTAGCCATGGCCCGGCCGAAGGTAACAACATACGCCATACTCCCGCCGGAGCGGCGCTTTAATATAGAAATTTTAGTGGTCATGCATGCATCTTTTTGTGCTAGCACTCCTATATAAGGGTTGACCGGTTGCTTCCCGCAGACGTGCGCGGGTGGTGGAAGAGGAAGGAGAAGGGAAGCAGGCTGTGGAGTAACGTTTTTAACCACAATTTCTTAGGAAACCGAGTGCAATAATTGAGTAGTTTTGCAAACTACCAATACTACACCTGAAACGGTTCAAAACCTATACTCCCTTGCCAGCGCGCGCTTCCCGCATGAAACGGTCAGCGTCGCCCTGGAGCGTTAGTGCCGCATTAATGCCCGGCCAAAGCGGAGGCGACCTCTCACTGGCGCCAGCTTTGAAGTGGCGCGACGGCCGAGAGAGCACCGCTTCCCGGTGCACGCGACTGCTCCGTGTCGAGACTGGCCATAGGCCCTGTTTGGATCCATGGGTTAGAGTTACTTTGAGCTAGTTGGGGCTCAAATAGCCCTAAAGTATCCAAGCATGAGGGTTTAAATTGGAGTAAGTTGCACCGAACCCACCAAAAAAAACTACCCCACACAAGAGGTGCTAACTGGAGATAGTTCTCATTGGGACCACTGAAAAATCACTTTTCTCTCTCCATCAAGTGCATTTATTGTCAATCTAACCCTGTCACCCAAACACCTCTTTGACTACAGTTAGTTCAGGGTTAGTCATGAGTTAGTCTAACCTCTAGCTAAGTTAGAGTATCAAACAGGAGCAGTATAGGACATGCAAGTTGCTCAAAGCATACATGCAAATTCGTACGTGAAAGGATTTTTTTCTTTTTGAAAACGGAACATGAAAGGATTTTTTTTAGAATGCTCTTGGCATGTCGCTAACATGTGATGAGTTAACCGACCTCAATAGACGGCAAAAACGCCAGCCCGCCGCACTTTGATAGAGACGAGGTGGGAGAAGCGATACATGCTGCTGGATTACTAGAGATAGGTGTCGCACGGAAGCCAAGAAATATGGTGATAGCGTGGGTTAGCCATGTACTAGTATGATGTAACTACACTGGGCTGCCGTGTTTCGTACTCTTCCAGTCCACCGTGGAGATGATTGTTTAATTTTATATCGCTGAGTAATATTAAATATTATGAGTGCAGACGCTCCACCACGAGGTTCCTTGCTCCTTCTCAGTCGTCCGGAATCTATGTTCTTCCACTCTATTTTTTACATGAGCTTTGTTCATCCTTTTGCCAACACGCGAGACATCTAGCATCAAGGTGCCCGTGTTATGCAAGGATCGTTCCATCTATATGAAGAACACGTGGGACTAGAACTATGAGACAGACATGTACCCAGAAGTGGACGTACGAACCTGAGTAATGTAGCGCAGTAAGTGAAGTAGAAAGGCACAAATGGTATGAACATGCGTGGCATATAGGGTGTGTTTGGTTGCATTCTCGTCTCAGCATAGTTGTTCCCTCTTCATGCATGCTCAACTCAACACCCCTCTTCATGCATGCTCAACTCAACACCCCTCTTCATGCATGCTCTCTTCATGCATGCTTCTAGTGTATTTATGCTAAACTAGTGTGGACTCATGCACCCTCCATACACTCTACCAAACACCCAAAAGTGGGTCGAGAAGGAAACTCTTGGGCGGCATTTGTCTCTTACTACGTACTACCACTAAATGTTGTATGTGCAATGCACGGTGATGTTATGGAGTACGTGCCTAAGTACTCTACTACTACTATATTAGTTGGAGGCATATATTAACTTTTATATTTGTTTACGTGTATGCCCCGAGACCTTCCAACTAGACGTGTCTTTCTCTCCAGGTCGCACTTTGTATCGTTCATACCACTAAGTACTACTACTTATGGTCTCCGACCCAGAAGTGGGAGAAGTGGAGACGCTCTACCACACTGTTTTTTTACGCTGGGCTCTACCACGCTGTTCATGTCCCACTCCTTTCGTTGACGTGTGGGACATCCAGCACGTGCCATGTTTGGCACCCTTCACCGTAAGAGTTGAAACACTAGCATTCATCAGAAATAAAAAATAATTATAAATCAGCAGTGATACTATTTCTTTTGCAAACCAATCAGTAGTGATACTGTACCACGCGGTTTCCTTGCTCCTCGATATCGGAAAGAATACTTCTGTTCGCCAACATGTGGGACATCGACCATCCTGGTCCACTTGCCATTTACGCAGAACTCCAAGGGAGAGTCACCCAGGTCGTCGCGCCGCAGTAACAATGACTAATGAGCCATTAAATCACAGGCCCACTTCCCACTTTGAAGTTGCTCGGACGAAGGAACCATCATGACTTCGTTGAATTCCGCTTCTTGAAGAAAACTACTATACTAGCAGTACTGCTAGCTACAGTAGTTACTCCAACAGAGGCCTCCTCTCGTTCATAGGATAGGAATTTTATAGGAATATGAAAATCATAGGAAGTGAGATGACATGCATCTCAATTCCTATAGAGAAAGAGATGCCATTTGATGCATAGGATATGCATTTTTCCATTTAGTCTAGGCTAATGTACTGGTAATTTGCTCTAAAAACTAGAGTAGTACCTAGTAGTACTGGTACATGCTCGTACTCAGACACAGACACACACACACTAACTACTACTACTACTACTACTTCTCACATGCTGGCCAGACGCCGTCGTTCTCCTTCTTGGCTCTGTCAACGACACCCCACCGTGCTTGGATCTCCGCCGACCTCTCCGCAGCAGCGCGTGCATCCTTTTTTTTATTGCGGTGTCGGGCCTCTCTTTTCTTGAGTGCTTTCTGACTTTTCCGCTCCCTCTGTGCGGCTTTGGCCGCCTCTTGCTCTACCGCCCATTCGGCCTTGGCATCTTCAAATTCCTCCCACATAGTTGTGAGGTCGCGAGCGGCGATGAACTCGGCACGGCGGGATGCCATCGCTTCCCTACCATTTTGTGTGCGGTCGTGGGCGGCGAGGAACTCAGCGCGGTGGGATGTCATTGCTGCCTTGCCGGTTAGTGTGCGGCGCAGTGGCAAGAACGACGCTTAGTGAGAGCTCTAGGGTGGAGTGGCCGGACAACCGTATAGTGCATTGGATTGTCAAGAGCTCAAGGACAGAAGACGAAGCAAATTTGGATTCCCCTTCAATCCTGGTCATTTATTACCGAGTAAAATGCATTGGCGGTCATCAAATTTGTCTTGATAGCTCACTTTGTTCATTGTATACGAGATATGGTGATTATACGGTCACTTGCTCAGCGTATAGCTCCATATTTGTCTGGTTGACCAGTCAAATAATCCGCATGCGCCTCATCAGCTCGTGTTCTTTATCTATCTACGCGGGCCTACCTGTTAATGGAGAAAGAAATACTGTAAAAACCAAAATTATGCGTATGTGGGGAATCAAACCACGGACTCGTCGCTGCAACGCACCCTCGTCAGCCAAATGAAAATGAAATACTTCGCGTCAGACACTCACGCTCACGCTGTCAAAGCATGCTAATGCATGCACGTCGCCCTCTAAATCAAAGTCCTGCTCATGGCGCAACGCAAACGGCGAGCCCATCACCTATGAGCCCCGGCGGTGCCTGACATTACTGTTTAGACGTTTGATGGAGGCCTACGCGAACGCCGAGCATGTATTCACCTGGCTCAACACCAATGGCCATACTCGGACCGCCTTGCTCATGTATATCGTCCATCACAACAACAATCTATAAAACAACCTAGCTAGAGAGGGTACTATGGTAGTATGGTATGGAGTATGTACTACTGTGAGCGACCGATCTTAGTGCCACCGCACACCGAAACCCCTTCCATCGCTAGCGCGCGATTCACGCCTGAAACGGTCACCGTCTCTCTAGAATGTCAATGCCGCATTCACCGGACTTAACTGCAGGTGCAATTGGTGTGTCACTGACATGCGGGCCAGATGCCCGTTGGGCTCACATGTCAGTAACCCAACGCATCTGCAGTTAAGTCACTGAAGCAGCATCCGCATTCACACCCGACGAACCTACTCCGGCACCAGTTGTCCATCCGTCTGCCGCGGCTCATTGTCATTCGCCCGCTATATTAACTTGGACCCCAACTCCCAGCCATAGCCAAAGACCCACACTTATTCTCCTCCGGCCCCTTCCTTCTGTCGGCACCACTCCAACCATGGCCTCCTGGCGCTTCGAAGCTCTCTTGGACATACTATCGTAGGAGCAGACGAGGGACATGGGCGGCTCCGCTCCGGGCGCACTCCAAAGTTCTCTTCGACGTACTATCACAGGAGCAAACGAAGGAGATCACCGGCGCCCCCCCGGCCGCCCTTCGCCGCCACGACCACGAAGCCGACGCGCGTGCGCGGGCGCAGCCGGCAGAGAGGAAGAGTAGTACACAGTAGGTCACCGCCGCTCTGGTCCCGGGAAGGCTACCGCTACTCCACTCAGTCGATGCCAAGCTTGGTGCGGTAAACATCGGCGGCCGATTAGCCGCTTGACGGCGACGTGGAGGAAGAAATCTTCAGAACCTTGTGCTCCGAAGGAGGAGGTTATCGAGGCGGATGAGTAGGAGGCAAAGGCAATGGCCGGCTTTCTCGGGTTCATGGTCGGACATGATGGTCGGGCGCCGACGATTGTTTAGATTAGGTTTACAGTAGGTTTTAGTATGGTTTGTGCGAAATATGTAATGAATTTCGTCCAGTTTGTAGGAAAAGTTTTCGAAATGTAATGAATTTCATCCGGTTAATTTGAAATTTGGTTGGTTTGCACGAATTTCGTCCGGTTAGTTCATATAGTTGTCGAAAGGTATGCAGGTAGCATCAGATGGCATTCATCAGTGTCCTCGGATAGATGCCGGTGTAAATTTGTGGGCCAACGTTGGAGATGCCCTAACTATCATGCTATAATCGCTAACAGTCCTCCATTTTTATCTTGCTTACATAAAAATGGAGCAAGTGGACGGCACTATAGCACGTCATATCACTCGAACTAGCCCGCCTAACAAGCGGGAAAGCACCGCCCTCGTCATTTTATCGATCGATCGCGCGAAAATGTTACGCTTCGCAAATTCTAAAGGAAAAGGCGGCACACTTACGACTCGTACGCGTCGCACCCCCGACAGTCCGGCTCGCACGCTGCACACCAGAGGGGACACACGTTGTCTTGCAATTTCACTGACATGTGGGACTGTAATTGAATAAACCATCAATAGCCGAAATCTAATCACTCGGCGGGTGTTGGCTGAGAAGAGAGAAATGGGGGAAGGGAGAAGAGATCACCCACCCGCCGTGCACGGACTCCAAGAAATATATGGTGATAATGTGAGGTGGGCCATGCTGGAGTCCGAACCGCTTCCGGAGCCCGCTCTGACCGCCCTAGCCCCTCAAGACGCTAGTTGCCCGTCTCATGCATAGCAAGTAGTCACCACTTATGTGGAGGAGAGAGTGGCATTGACAAAGTCAAGGAGTAACAGTGGAGACAATAGTTTTCATAAAAAATAAACAATGAATACTCGTTGCTCGTCCTCTATAAAGGAAAGAATACTTTCATTCGCCGACATGTGGGACGTCGACCATCCTGGTCCACCTGCCATGCACAAAATTATCTTGGTCTACCCCGGTCATATCGCAGGCCCAACCTTTCCCACTATAAGTTGTTCGGACGAAGGAACCATCATGACTTCGTTGAATTCTGCTTCTTCAAGAAAACTTACTGTACCCGCAATACTTCTACCACACGCAAAGACTGGATGGCACTGTACCACGTCATATCACTGAGACCCACTAGGCCAAACTAGCCCACCTAGGTCATCTATTTTGGAACAAAGAGATTACGTCTCTGCACTGCTATGATTTTGTCTTGCACATTCTCTGTACTTTTGCTACGATTTTCCTACCCTATGAACCAAATGAGGCCTGAATGTATCCGTGTCAACTATTGTCTGATCGATCACTAAGCCTACAATTTTAGGAGCTAGGGCTATTGGTCGATCGACGAGGGATAAGTATAAGTGTACCAGGAGCTCATCAGCCCCAACGTTTCTCTTCGGTGAGTGTTTTGCAAGTACTATAGCTCGCACAATAGCTAGCCTACTAACACCAAGAATCATCAAACAAGCCCTGCTAATATGATAAATAGTTCAAACTTACATCTAAGCATGCCATATATTACATCAAAAGCTAGTGAGGATACATCTGTTTCCATAACTCGGAGAGGTTTCACATGATTCATCGCATGATTCACTATCAAACAAAAGTAGCAGGATCCGCCCACACAAGACAGTGCACTAGCCCTAAGATGGTTTGATAACACACATCGTTCTGGTAATTAAACACATGGCAATGCAAACTACCCTGAAGGATTAGCGGGACCAACTATTTCTTGTCATCGATCTCTCGGGCAATGACCACAACATGAACAACGACATGGGAATCGATTTCTGGGGCAATGTCCACAGGACTGACCGTGACATCGGAATCGATTTCTGTGGCGATGTCCACAGGATGGACAACGGCATCGGAATCGATCTCCGGGGCGATGCCAACAGGACAAGCCACGACATCGGAATCATCAAGGACATCCACCGGCACCTGCACAAGCCTAACATATTAGCAAGCACATTGCAAATAATCAAAAACCACAACTATGGTAATAAGCCATTATTTTTTACCTTGTGCAGCTCACCGGGGGATCTCATCCCTTCGGGGGCCATCTCCTCGTCCTCGATGGGGGCCATCACCTTGCCAGGGGAATACTGCTTCTCAACGGCGACTATCTTCTCAAACTTGGTCTTGAGCCTCACATAGGTGGCAATCAGAGTTCCTGGGGTAGGCACGGTGGGGCCCTTGCTGTTCTTCCAACTTTCTTTGAGGAGTTCGTCTCCCAACGTCCTCAACTCTTTGGCCAGTGCTTGTTTCTTGGAGTTCTTCGTCTCCATGGGTTGGCTCGCCAACATGGTCAACTCGTTGGTCGGTGCTCGCTTCCTAGAGATCGTTGTCTCCAGTGGGTTGTCCACCGGCAACTCTTTGCCTAGTGCTCCAGGATCCATCAATGAACTGACAAACAAAAAGCAATCGAAAGGAAACCACAATCGCAATGAAAACAGGAAAATAATAGGATGTGAGAATCAGTCAGTGCTTCGCAAAAAGAAGATTCTTGGAATGAAAATATAGCAGCATAACTGATTTGCCCACCTTTCCTTCATCGGTACAGAAGAAAAATGGCAGAAGTGAGTAGCCTGGAGTGAGGTTTTCTTCAAGAAAGGGAAGAAAGGGCTTGAACGAGCATTCCAGT
Organism: Triticum aestivum; assembly: GCF_018294505.1. Lineage (NCBI taxonomy): Eukaryota > Viridiplantae > Streptophyta > Magnoliopsida > Poales > Poaceae > Triticum > Triticum aestivum. Next base: position 74,369,163 of record NC_057798.1, read on the forward strand.
GAAATGATGATTGCTTCGTCCAGTCCAACTTGGAGGCCACCTTACCACTGCTGGTAAAGGTGTGGGTTTTGTGATATGACGGGTCATGACGGCCACACCGGGGTGACAGGTGAGTCTCGACTGTAGCACCTCGCTGTGATTTGGTGGATGGCACGTGGGCCCGGATGCTTTGAAATGTCCCGCATGTAGATAGAGCGGCTAGTCATATAGGAGTGCTCAATATTGTGCACCGCGACCAAGGCGGAGAGGAAAATGAGAGAACTACGTAATTAATGCATGAGTTTAATTAGGGTAGTTTTGTAAAGTAGTACGCGATACATTCCTCCAATCGCAAAATGCCTTTGTTCATGAGATTTGAGATTTGAGCCCTATAAACCGGAAGGGAGGGAGTGCTGCACGGCTGCACGCGGTGTAGTCTAGTCACTTGTTGAAATCTCTAGAAAGGCGAATACTGCTTTTCGGTTTACAGGGCTATTCTACTCCCTCCGTCTAGGTGTGTAAGTCATCTTACAAAAACCGAATAGTCCCAAAACACTTAGGCGCGGTGCATTAACTTCTACCTTGTTTATTGTTTCTTGACATATCAACCAATAAGAGATGAGAGCTATGCATGCTTTTACCGACTTGCAATGGCTAGTTCATTGCAAGCAATGCTATTAATTAGCAAATAAACATTGGTGACCCCAGGAGGAAATGGTGCTAAGCGCATGGACCTATGCAGAATGAGTATCAACCAATGGATGATGGAGTTTAATTGTTAAACAATAGCAATTTTGTCTCATGCAAGAGCCTGGCTACTATATACATGCTCCAAGGCACCGCACCACGGGAGCGTTCGCAACTGCCACGTTCGGGTTGCGCTTGGCTCTTCGCCTCTTCGAGAAGACGAACAATGATGTTACTCCTACTTCTACAGTATCGAATCCACTGCTGCATGTCCGTTCACCTCGTGCGTGAGGGATAGCATGTAGCGAAAGCTTCTACTTACTGCGCCTCCCTTTGTGTCTATGACAGGTGGGCCCAACAGGTGGTTGGCCCTCCTATCATGCAGCCAAAGGCAGGTGCAGTTAAGGGACCAGAGCTCAGTCCGCGAGGGAGAGGGTGTTGTAGTAATAAAATTTCTCGGTCTTATACGAGTTGACGCGACACATCAAAGCACTGCACTCGATATAAGTCTTTTTACACATTTCAAATGGACTACTTCATATGTAGACATATTCTGCTTTGTATGTAGTCACTTGTTGCAATCTCTAAAAAGACTTATATTTGGAAACAGAGGGAGTACAACGCATGCATGCATGCCGTGACTTTCCTTTTGATACTTGCATGTGTTGATTTGATGCACCTTGCCAAATTTTGACTACAAATTTAACTAATCAAATTTTCATGCATGTCACAAAAAATTACGCGGCTGTTTGGATTGTGACTATATTTGTCTTATGTTGCCACATTATTTTTCCCACACTTGCCACACTTCCCTAACCTGAGTTGCTCAAATTGTTAGACACACTTTGGCTTGCCTAAGGGAATCTTGCCACAATTTTTGTGTCCATGACACATTATTTTTGTGTCTATGACATGTGGAGTAGAAAATATAAACAATAATGCATGTTGGGGCAACCCACATTTTCGCTAATTTTAGCCGTGGGCTTGTTCACAATTTTTACGAGGGGGTGGTTGTTCATTTAATGGAGGGACTTGTAGTACCATACTTGAATGATACAAAGTGCGACATGGCACACCATAACACCACTTGGAACAAGCGGGTAGCTATCTCAAAAAACAATCAACCACTTAAAAAAACCGCGACCTGGCATGTAGTACTACACAATTTTAAATGATTGTTTCGATGGAGTGAAAAAGGAAAACTACCCCACTACGTATACATAGGGCGGAGCCTCCGTGCTTGCTTGCTAGGGTTTTTCTATTCACACACTCTCATCCTCTCTAGATCTAAACAAGAAAGGGGTAGTAACACTGTCTTTCTCCCTTCAAAAAACACCGGCTTTCTATCCTCACCGCTGGTTACAGATCCGGACGTATCCCCCTCTGATGATGTTATGTACCTAGGGTAGGGTCATGGACCTATCTAGGATACCATACCCAAGGACATCCTTAGACGAAGCTACCTTCCAGTCGACCAAGAGGGACTCCACTCGACCGGCTAGAAGACACTCGACGAACCTAAAGACACTCGACAATGAAGACTCACTCGACCATCAGGAGTTCAGGATCTACTCTGTATCCAAACGGTCTGTAATTAAGTAGTCTTAATGGTTGTGATGACACTTTATGTAGGGCGTTACCAGTAACGCCCGACCTTAATGTACTTTAACCCTCTGCTACGTGGGTTGGCTGGGGTCCTGGTGTCCTCTATATAAGCCACTCCCCTCCACTGGTAGAAGGGTTCGCACCCCTGTAACTCATATACACATAAACCAGTCGACCGCCTCCGGGCTCTGAGACGTAGGGCTTTTACTTCCTCAGAGAAGGGCCTGAACTCGTTAAACACTCGTGTGTACAACTACTCCATAGCTAGGATCTTGCCTCTCCATACCTACGCCCCCATTCTACTGTCAGACTTAGAACCACGACAGTTGGCGCCCACCGTGGGGCCGGTCTTAGCGACTTTTTGGAGAAGTTGCAATTTGTCCGATTGCCTTCATCATGGTTTCCGGCGGAGCTTTGGTCGAGGGCCGCGAGATCCGTCTCGGTGCGCTCGCTTTCATCGCCGATGACTCCGCTTGGCTCCAGGAGGCACCACTCGACATCGACGCGTTCCCCGTCCGCGGGGCGACGCACTTTTGGGCGTGTGTCCGCGGCGTCCTGCTGCAGCAGCCGTCGACTCCTTACCGGTCGACTCCTGTGCTGTATTCCCTTCCTGTCTCCCGCCAGCGTAAGCGCTCCGGTCGGTCGAGGCTCCAGCGATGGGTGAGACACGCAGTGGCTCGCCAATCGGCCACCACCCAAGTCGCGGCAATTGAGCCCGACGAATCTCTCTACGGCCTGTTCGACCTGTCGACTGGCTCCGTAGAGACTGCATCCGAGTGCGATAGCAGTGATCCAGCGGCGGAGGTCCTGATGGTCAACGGGCCTCGTAGCCCTCCCGGTTTCCCCCGCGATGACGGGATGGACGATGGGGGCGACCCCGCTCAGGCCCATGAAGAGTATCAGCCCGAGCCACTCACTTCTCAGCAGAGGGAAGAACTTCGCCGCTGGAACATGGATGCCCTGCATACTCCCATTGCAGGAGAAACTCCTGAGGCTCGTGCCCTGGAAGAGGCGCGTTTGGCCAACCTGGCTGAACACACTCGACTGGAGAACCTCCAGCGAGCACTCGACGAGCGTGCGCGTCAGCGAGTACCCGACTCCCGCCGACGTCAGCTCTTTCCGCAACCGACTTAGGTATATCGAACCTTGATTCAAAATTTGACAGCTGTAGCCTGTATAGAGGAGTCGATTCAGCCCTCTCAATCGAAGGCTGGAAGAGGCTTGATGCAGATCAGAGATTTTCTCTGGGCGGCAGGAGATCAGAATTCAGTTGTGTCACAGTCGCGCAACAGGATTCACAGTCGATCCGTTGCTGCGAATACTGTTCAGTCGGCTCACATCCCAAGGTCGCCTCCGAGGCGAGTGGGACGTGAAGGCCGGTGGGACCACTATGATGATCGTTTTGATCGTGATGATAGGCGTTGAGTGCCCACTCCTCCCCCGAGAAGTGGGTCTAACGCCCATCGGCAGCAAGATGATAGGCGTCAACTCAGTGTTGGGCGGAGAGCTCCAGTCGACCCCAGAGAGCCGGGCTTTGACGCGAGATCCATCATCGTGCAAGGTTTGGTCGACCGGAACAGAGCTCATAGAGGTGGCCATGACAGAGATGTGCCCACAAGCAGCCGAGTCCATGTTTCAGGTCCAGAATGCTTTAGCAGAGCCATCAGAGCCGCAGTGATACCCCCCAACTTCAGGTTGGCGACTGGAGTAAGTAAGTTCACCGGAGAGTCTAAGCCAGAAACTTGGCTTGAAGACTACCGAGTGGCCATACAAATTGGTGGCAGTAATGATGAGGTGGCCATGAAGCATTTGCCACTTATGCTAGAGAGTTCGGCCAGGGTGTGGTTGAATCAGTTAGCTCCTAGCAGCATTTACACCTGGGAAGATCTTTCCGAGTGTTCGTCAGGACGTTCGAGGGAACTTGCAAGCGACCGGCTATATTGACAGAGCTGCAAGTTTGCGTACAAATGTCGAGTGAAACATTGAGAGATTACATCCAGAGATGGATCACTTTGCATCATACTGTAGAGAATGTGTCAGACCATCAAGCGGTCTGCACCTTCAAGGATGGTGTCAAGAACAGGGAGCTGAGCCTGAAGTTCGGTCGAACTGGAGATATGACCCTGAGTCGGATGATGGAAATAGCCACCAAGTACGCCAATGGCGAAGAAGAAGACCGACTCCGGAGTGGCAAGTACAAGCCGAGTCAGTCGGAGAAAGGAAACTCCAGTTGGAAGCAGAAGCGAAAGGCCGAACCGGTTGCTCCTGGAGAGGCTCTGGCCGTGACTCAGGGAAAATTCAAAGGGAAGCCCAAAGGATCTTGGAACCCCAAGAAGGTCAAGGATAAGGAAGGTAATGACGTGATGGATCTACCGTGTCATATCCACACGAAGAAAGACGAAGAGGGTAACTTCATCTACCCAAAGCATACCACTCACCAGTGCCGGCTCTTAATCCAGTAGTTTCAAGGAAAACAACCGAAGGACAAAGAGAAGGAGTCGGACAAGGCCGAGGACAAGGAGGACAGTGATGGAGAGTACCCTCATGTCAACTCCACTCTGATGATTTTTGCTGATGTAGAGAGCAAAAGTCAACTAAAAGTGATCAACCGTGAGGTCAATATGGTCGCCCCGGCGACACCAAGCTATCTAAGATGGTCGCAAACTCCCATTACTTTCGACCAGTCTGATCACCCTACTCACATTGCCACCCCTGGGAGGCAAGCGCTGGTGGTCGACCCAGTCGTCGAAGGCACTCGACTGACGAAGGTATTGATGGATGGCGGCAGTGGATTGAATATACTATATGCAGAGACGCTGAAGGGAATGGGCATTCCGATGTCCAGGCTCAGTTCTAGCAACATGAGTTTTCATGGAGTCATCGCTGGAAAGAAGGCTGAGTCACTCGGCCAAATAGCTCTGGATGTAGTGTTCGGCGACTCGAAGCATTTCCGCAAAGAGAAGCTGACATTTGAAGTCGTGGATTTCCGAAGCGCCTACCATGCTATTTTGGGAAGACCAGCCTATGCCCGCTTCATGGCTCGACCATGTTATGTGTACCTCAAATTAAAGATGCCTGGCCCCAAAGGCGTGATCACTATCACTGGCAGCCGGAAGAAGGCAGAAGAGTGTTTCCAGAAAGGCTCAAAGATTGCGGATGACCAGATAACAATGGTAGAACTGGAGGAATACAAGAAGAATGCAGATCCGAGTGATTTGCTGCGGGCCAAGAAGCCCGCCACAGAGTCAGCATTTCAGTCGTTTGGGAGACGAAGCTAGTTCATATCCACCCGACTGACCCCAATGCAGCTCCGACCCATATTTCCACAACACTCGACTCTAAATAGGAAGAAGCGCTCATCCAGTTCCTCCGTGAGAACTGGGACATCTTTGCATGGAAGCCAGATGACATGCCGGGTGTTCCCAGGGGGCTGGCTGAGCATCGTCTTAGAGTCGACTCAAAAGCGAAACCTGTTAAAGAACATCTTCGACGGTCTGCCGTTCAGAAGAAAAAAGCCATTGGTGAGGAGGTGGATCGACTCCTTGCAGTAGAGTTTATCCGAGAGATATATCACTCCGAGTGGCTCGCCAATGTTGTCATGGTTCCCAAGAAGGACAACTCACTTCACATGTGCATTGATTTCAAACATATCAATCGGGCCTGCCCAAAAGATCATTTTCCTCTCCCTCGCATCGACCAAATTGTCGACTCGACCGCAGGATGCGAGAGATTGTCTTTTTTAGACGCTTATTCCGGGTATCATCAGATCCGTCTGTATGGACCTGACGAAATCAAAACAGCATTCATCACTCCATTCGGGTGCTTCTGCTATATCACCATGCCATTCGGCCTCAAGAATGCCGGAGCCACGTTCATGAGAATGATTCAAAAGTGTTTACTCACTCAAATCAGTCGGAATGTGGAAGCGTACATGGATGATATCGTGGTCAAGTCGCGAAAGGGTTCTGACCTATTGACTGACCTAGCTGAAACATTTGCCAATCTCAGAAGGTATGATATCAAGCTCAATCCATCGAAGTGCACATTCGGAGTACCTGGCGGAAAGTTACTCGGTTTTCTCATTTCAGAACGAGGAATCGATGCTAACCCAGAAAAAGTTGGCACCATACTCCGAATGAAGCGCCCTGTGCGTGTGCACGACGTCCAGAAGCTTACTGGATGCTTGGCCGCGTTAAGTCGATGCAGCATTTACCGACTGATGAAGAAGGCAGACAAGTTCGAGTGGACTCCAGAAGCTGATGCAGCGTTTGCCGAGTTAAAAACTCTGCTCTCCACCCAGCCGGTGCTTGCTGCTCCAATCAGCAAAGAGCCTCTATTGCTTTATATTGCAGCCATAGGACAAGTCGTCAGTACAATACTTACGATCGAGCGGGAAGAAGAAGGGAAAGCCTTCAAAGTTCAGCGCCCAGTGTATTATCTCTCGGAAGTTTTGACCCCATCGAAGCAAAGATATCCTCATTATCAGAAGCTTGTATATGGGATCTACATGACCATGATGAAGGTTGCTCATTATTTCTCTGATCATGACATTACAGTCGTCAGCGACGCACCATTGTCAGAGATTCTGCACAACAGAGATGCAACTGGTTGAGTGGCTAAATGGGCGATTGAACTCCTTCCCCTTGATGTCAAATTCGAGGCAAAGAAAGCCATTTAGTCCCAGGCTATAGAAGACTTCCTTGCTGAGTGGATTGAGCAACAGCAGCCGACTCAAGTTCACTCGGAGCATTGGACCATGTTCTTTGATGGATCTAAGATGTTAAATGGTTCTGGTGCTGGGGTTGTTTTGGTTTCCCCCCGAGGAGATAAACTCAGATATGTGCTCCAAATCCACTTTGATTCCTCCAACAATGAAGCAGAATATGAAGCACTCTTGTATGGGTTGCGCATGGCCATTTCACTCGGCGTCCGTCGCCTTATGGTCTATGGCGACTCAGATTTGGTGGTCAATCAGGTGATGAAGGAGTGGGACGTTAGAAGCCCAGCCATGACTGGATACTGCAATGCAGTGAGGAAGATCGAAAAGAAGTTCGAAGGGTTAGAGCTCCACCACATACCCCGACTGAAAAATCAAGTAGCTGATCATTTGGCGAAGATAGGATCCAAGAGAGAAGCCATCCCCAGTGATGTGTTCTTGGAACATATCCACACTCCGTCAGTCGTAGAAGATCCTTTTACCGACGAAGCTCCGCAACCTAAGAGTGTTACAGATCTGACTGAGGTTGAAGTCCCAGCAGTGGTCGACCTGATCATGGAAGTTTTAGTGATCACTCCCGATTGGACAGTACCATATATCACGTATATCTTGAGGAAAGAACTCCTGGAGGACGAAGAAGAGGCTCGACAGATCGTCCGCCGATCTAAGGCCTTTACCGTGATAAGGGGACAGCTGTACAGAGAAAGCGCGACTGGAGTTGGTCAGAAATGCATAACACCGGAGGAAGGTCGAATAATCCTTGAAGACATCCACTTGGGGACCTGTGGCCATCATGCGTCCTCTCGGACCATCGTGGCCAAAGCATACCGAGCCGGATTTTATTGGCCAAGAGCGAATGAAATGGCGAAGGAGATAATCGACAAGTGCGAGGGATGTCAATTTTACTCCAATATGTCACACAAGCCCGCGTCAGCTTTGAAGACTATACCACTTGTCTGGCCCTTTGCACTATGGGGTTTGGATATGGTCGGTCCTTTGAGAACAGGCAGAAGCAGTTTTACCCATGTGCTAGTAGCAGTCGACAAGTTCACCAAGTGGATCGAAGCTAAACCCATCAAGAACCTCGATGCCGGTACTACTGTCAGCTTCATCAGAGAATTGATATTCAGATATGGAGTCCCACATAGCATCATCACTGACAACGGGTTAAACTTCGATTCCGAAGAGTTCAGAGCTTTCTGCACGTCTCAAGGCACACGAGTTGACTATGCTTCAGTCGCTCATCCACAGTCGAATGGACAGGCAGAACGAGCCAACGGTTTGATTCTCAAGGGGTTGAAACCCCGTTTGATGCATGATCTTAAGCATGTGGCTGGTGCATGGGTCGACGAACTTCCCTCGGTGCTTTGGGGGTTAAGGACCACGCCCAATCAGTCGACTGGAAGAACTCCATTCTTCTTGGTCTACGGAGCTGAAGCAGTCTTGCTGAGTGACCTTCTCCACAACGCTCCCCGGGTCGAGCTCTACACCGAAGCTGAAGCAGAACAAGCGCGGCAGGATGCAGTCGACCTTTTAGAGGAAGAAAGGGAGATGGCTCTGATCAGATCGACCATTTACCAACAAGACTTGCGTCGCTTCCACGCCAAAAACGTGAAGAGTCGAGCCTTCCAGGAAGGAGATTTAGTTCTCCGAGTGGATCAGCAGAAACCACACAAGCTTGCTCCTTCTTGGGAAGGTCCCTTCATCGTCACCAAGGTTCTCCACAATGGAGCATACCGTCTTTACAATGTCGAGCATCAGATCGACAAGCCCCGAGCTTGGAACGCGGAGCTTCTCCGCCCCTTTTACACTTAAGTATTCACTCGGATGAGTTGTAATAAAAGTACTTCTGTAGTTTATTTATCAAAGACAAGAGCTTTATAATTTTCCCAGTAATCATTATTTCTTTTGTCCACACAACACAATCCCCCAGTGGGTGGCTTGGCTGCGAATCCGATTCACCCAAGTCTGTAAAAAAAAAACCTAACCGAGTGTGAGCCAGTCTCCCACACGAAGGCTTAGCTGCGAAATCCTTTTCGCCTAAGATAAACAAAATCCTACCGAGTGGTAAGCCAGCCTTCCACTCGGAGGCTTAGCTGCAGTCCAAGTACTCGCCTAAGACAAACAAAATCCTACCGAGTGGTAAGCCAGCCTTCCACTCGGAGGCTTAGCTGCAGTCCAAGTACTCGCCTAAGATAAACAAAAATCCTACCGAGTGGTAAGCCAGCCTTCCACTCGGAGGCTTAGCTGCAGCATTGCGCTCGCCTAAGTACAAATACAACATGCACTTCGCAAGGAGGACGAGGTGCAGGTCTACTGCTACCCTCTCCTTCCGAGCTACGCCACAAGTACAACATGCGCTCTGCAAGGAGGACGAAGTGCAGGTCGACTGCTACCCTCTCCTTCCGAGCTACACCACAAATACAACGTGTGCTCTGCAAGGAGGACGAGGTGCAGGTCGACTGCTATCCTCTCCTTCCGAGCTATGCCACAAATACAACGTGTGCTCTACAAGGAGGACGAGGTGCAGGTCGACTGCTACCCTCTCCTTCCGAGCTACGCCACAAATACAACGTGCGCTCTGCAAGGAGGACGAGGTGCAGGTCGACTGCTACCCTCTCCTTCCGAGCTACGCCACCAATACAAAATCCTACCAAATGGAGAGCAGACCTCCCACTCGGGGGCTTAGCTGCAACCTAGTGCTCGCCTAAGTATCTGAAATCCTACCGAGTGGACAGCAGACCTCCCACTCGGGGGCTTAGCTGCAGCCCA